>NC_142778.1:26242500-26542500 GCF_988280905.1 Pimephales promelas
CCTTATATTTGGTTTAGGTCCTTATCCAATCACCTTTCTCCATTATGATATGTACATGTTCTTTTCACAATCCAATCCATTCCAAATGCTTGATTTTACTGTAAAAAGTAATTACAAAAGTCTTTATAAATGCTTATTGAAATGGTTAGAATTTTTTTTTTTTAATTAGATTTCCATTTTTGTTTTATTGTTGTTATATTATATCATTTTATGATATTTAAAACGTTTCCTTCCTCAAAAGAATCAATCCTAGAACTGAAACCTAGAAACCTACAACTCTTTCACCATGCCACCATTTTGCAATCTCAACTTTCATGGACCCCAGAATATTTTGTTGCATAAAATAACATCAACACTTTTATGTTGGTATAAATAGCGCAACATTTTGGGCACAAAAAAAAAAATGCATTTTTGTCAAAGTCTACATCAGAGTTGGGTTCAGAAAAATGATCAAAACATAGATGGAGTAGATTGTGTCCATCAACACCTCCAAAGCTTCACAGTTCTTCACATTTCTTTCAGTAACATTAGGCAGTTTTGCAGTTTATATGCTGTTCAATGTTTGGTGATCGCGTTAGGAAGCAATGCCTCTATCTCTTGTTACTGCTTTTAGCGCCCCCTATATAACAGTGAAAATATGGATTGACGGAAAATTCTGCCAATGTCGGGGAAAGATAAAGGAACCATATTTTGTTAAGAGAAATTATTGTTAAATTGCTTGCCGTTCCCATCCCAATACATGTTTATCACATTATAAATTCATTTTATTTCATACTTGAGAGATTTTTCACAGTCTTGGAAAGTTTTTGGAACTTTATCGCCTTGTTCTAACGTACGCTTAACTTTTAATGTCCTTTTCAATCTAATACTAGGTGGAGGAGAGAACTTCCCCCTTGCACTTCGGCTGGAGAGGTAGTAGTGGATTATGGGCAGCGCCTAGATATGTGCTATACAAGATTATGCCCGAAAGAAAACTAATTTCGAGGTCTGCTCTGGTGTTAGCCGCTTTACTGTTTACGCTGTATTAACTATGTTGGATTTCTCTCCTTGAGTGTTCGTGGGAGTATATGCATATGTGTGTGCACGTCAGGTTCGCCCGGCTTGGAGAACGCGTGTTGGCACTGTCAGTCGGCATGACGATAAACATGCATTTCAGTGAGGGCTCTTGCTATCTTTAAAGCCCAGCCGTTGAAAAAGACAGACAACATAGAGGCAAACATTCATTCTCATTATCCTTTCCGTTAAATTATTCACACTCTGCATTGCCCACTATCTCCCAACAGGACCATTCTGCTTTAAGCTGCCCTTAAACCATAATCCAGAAGCTGAAGACTTGCCTCCTTCCTCTCCTCTCGTTCTCTCCCGTTCACCCTCTTTTCTTTGCCCTTTGTTTTTCTGACATTGATCCTCACAATAGAGGCATACGTCTCTATATCTACTTTCTTTAGCATTTCCACCAGCCCCAGTGCAATGCGCGAACAGGTGGGAGTATTTCAGGAAGGGACACTCAGACCAGGAAGGGCTCCTGCAGTCGTTGATGGAGGCCAACCCGCACGTAACTGGATGTCAGTACACATCAGTCACACACACACACCCCAGGGATGGCACCGGCCACGTGTACGACAGCGGCCCTGTTTACGTCAAGTGTTTTTTCACAGATGTTCATTTTTATACTCATTAATACTAATGAGGCAATGATTAAATACGATAAAGAACATTTTATCAAGGCCTATTAGTATAATGCATCAGATAATAAGTCTAATTGTGTAATTAGATTAGCGGCAACTGTTTGTTTAAAGATCATAAACAGGCAGCTGCGGCAGAGATTGCAACGTAACGATAAAGAGAAGACTCCTGAAAGAAGTAATTATGAGCGTTTTATTGTGCGTAATGGCTTGTGAACAAAAGACATGCAAAAATGTTGACGGCAGTGACATAGCTTTTCTTTAGCCTGCCGTCTGTTTAGCTTTTGTTAATTTGGCTTCAGTGTGAACGGGTAAACAAATCCACTTCCTTAGAGGAAATTATCCACTGTGGGACATCAGCGCTGCATCTAGCGGCATTATTACTTTCCTGCTTTCGTTCAGTAGCATGGAGAAAAGCAAACCTGTCGCATTTTGGAGATGGCACAGGTCACAGCTTAAGTCTCTTGGTCAATGCCTGATCGCTCTCTTTTCTACTCTGGATGTAAGCCACTGAAAGCTCTGCCTAATCCACAGTTAATTAAGCTTAAATAGAGCTCTCTTCATGACAGAGGAAAAAAATGAGGCCTTTCCATCTGTTTCTGTCAAAAACATATTCTTTCCCCCTTCTCGGTCATATACCTTGACATTCTTTTTTTTCTCTCTGGCACACAGTACGCTTGCTTATTTGCTTTGTTTTATTGTGTGGTCGCAAGAGCTAGGTTCATATCTTACCTCTCCTTTGAGTCGTCTTATATGTATATATAGGAAAAATAACTCCTACTTTTTTATTAGGGATTGTTCGCTTAAAAAATAAATGGCATTATGTGCTCAAAAATGCATTTTTTCTTCACCGTTCTATCATCAATAATCTGGATGCAAACATTTAATTATATGTGTTATAAATTACAAGTGTAAGATAATAAAGACAAAAACTTTTGGGGTGAGTTATTCCTTTAATTTAGTCTAAAATCCCAAATAGTGAAAGAGCAGGAATATATTCCTGAATCACGAATCCGGAACAACATTCCTGTCAACCAAATAGATTTTCTGGATCAGGATTTTTAACCAGTTTACACTCAATTTAAGCACTGAATCAATGCTTTAAATTATAATCAATCAATCAAAAAAAAATGATTACTAAGTTGATGTTATTTAAAATGCCCATTAAAGAGTAACTAAACCCTAAACCAACTTTTTTTAGTTAATGATCAGTAAGAATGGATCTTTATTAATACCAGTCATTGATTCGAGTAACTTTTTTGACATTTGTGTATAAAGTGTTTTATTTCTAGAATATATGGTGTAAAAACGTCTTAGTGTTGCCCTCTTCAGGTTGAACGGTGGCTACTGCAGTTGAATTTTCCTATTGGATGTTCCGCACTTTGTGACGTACGCTAGGTTTCAGCTCACCACACTCTTGGTACGAGCTATGCCCTTTGGCAGTATAAAAAACAGCTTGTTTCGTCAAAACCACTGTAGCGAGTCAGGAGTTGGAATTGCAAGTATTGAAAACTATCACGATAGAGTGTTTTAGCATCCGTTTCGTCCCCTCTATCTCTGCTGGGGTCTGCCCACTTTTTCAGCATTTTTCAAATATGGCCAGTGGGTGGAGTCAGGCTCTGACCAGGGGTTTAGTTACCCTTTAATGTGGTCATTAGTTGGGCAAAAACCAGCTTATTATAGGCTACTTTATAATTTGAAAGTATTTATTCATAATTTGTTCAACATGTGACGCATTACATTGATCAAATGACTAATGAGTCCAGGCAGAGAATTATGTGAGATGTAGTTTGTGAGGGAATGACAATAGTCTGATGTGGAGTGCCCTCTGGTGGCTCTCAAGGTCACTCCAGCCCCACACACATAAACAAAACATAACGTAAAGTCCAGGCCTGGTATTCTCTCGCCCTTCACTGTCGTCGCTCCTCCTTTTAAGCTCCCGGAGCTCCTCCGTGAGAAACTCCAGACCGGTGTGTGTGCTCATTATCACTCACCCCACGGGCCTTGTGCTGCTAGCCTCAAGAGACATCTTTCAAAAATTTAAAAATCTCATTGACCCGAAACTTTTTAACAGTGTATAGGCAAAGTCCTTTTCGGCAAATCATGCCACTCGGCCGCCATCTTGGCAACGCCTCCGGGCAGCTATTTCAGACTAACAAGACCAGGCACTAAGGCCCTGTTTACACGAGTACGTTCGCGGGTGAAAACGTAAAAATATTTTATCGGATATGCCTTTCGGTTACACGACGACTGCGTTTTTGAGGCTTAAAAACGCAAAAAAGTGAAACCACCCTCCAGAGTGGAAATCTTAAAAACACTCCACCGTCGCGTTCCCGTGTAAAGGGTAAAAACGCAAAAGTCTGCTTGACGGTGAAAGTTGTACGTAGGCGCGTGGACTTGGTGTTGCTGTAGTATGCACTCCTAGCCGCCTGAAGTGCATACTACATTGAATTTCACAGACTTTTACGTCACCATTTGCACGCAAATTTCCCACACAAAACGCTCGTCTAAACACAGAATAAAAAGTGATGACGCAACGCCACTTTTGCGTTTTCTCTTCAGAATCGTTTCCGTGTAAACATAGCCTTAATTAATGGGCTGAGAGTCAGAACTGCACTTTCACTGGTCACCGGGACTATGATATAAATATGATAAAAATCGCTGAAAAAGTTTGATGATTCTTTTTCCCCACAGAATAAACATTTACTACGCATGCGTAGGGATTCTCGTCTCCACTGTCGCGAACCTCAACTGTGCGTATGCGTCAGTGGAACCAGACGATAGGCTTACAGTACATGTTTCCCGGCTTGACTGTTAAAAGCAGACTATTGGCTTTCTAGCGGGAGGGGCGGGACATGTGCAAGCAACCGCCATCTTTGCCGTTACGGGTTTTTCCTATTATAGTTGTATTGAGGATTGAGGAAGTGGCATGTCCCTATATAAATTGTCTCTGGTATAGGCCAACATAAAAATCTCACTACTCACATTGTGGATAATAAAAGCAATATTATTCCACAGCTTTATTTTTTTCTCTATTCAAGAGCTTCTTTTCAAGCTGTCTCATCTGCTTGTGAAAATGAATTCAAGGGCAGGATGGGACAGAAATGGTGGACGTTCAGGCATCGAGATGTCAAGTGTTTACCTCACATTCCCTTCCTTTTCTGGTCATCTCAGCATCTTCAGAGAGCAGCTCTTGCTTTGGGTGACATGTAGCTGTTTATTGGAGAAGGGATCATTTCTGTTCTTCCGTGCTGTTCCCCAACAGCGGGCATGGCTGGACATCGGCTTTCGGGTGGGTGAGATACTAATCCTGTATTTGCGGTTGCAAGGAGCGTGAGATGATTACACCATTCCCTGAGGCAGAGCTCTGTCCAAAGGTCCTGTTTCTCTGGGGCCTCGTATCGTCTTGCCATCTCTCTGCAGAGTTCTCAGTCAAGGGCACAGCTGATGGATCCTCACAGATTAGGTAAAGGTTATCTGAACATTTTGCTCAAGTGGGCCTCAGAGGGCAAATGAGTAGGTGATGGTAGTAACACACAGCTCTACTGCCGCCAGGCTAATGTTCGTGACTGTGTTGATGAGGAAGGCTATGTTGAGGAAAACTATTTTAGAGCATTTAGTTAAAGGAGAATGGTGCTATTTTTGATATTGACCTATTTTACCCAGCTTAACAGGGATATATATATATATATATATATATATATATATAACTATTAAGCTATTTGTTAGCTGATTTTCTAGTAAAAAAAAAATGATAACACAACAGAAACCCTCTGTATAATTTTGCAGATTTCCCCAACTTTTGTTCAACCAATGTCGTTAATTTAGGGTGAAACCTTAATAATCTGTAATCCGATCTGGGCCATACATGTCATTTGCTATCTGGAAAGGAACTACATGAAATTTAAACAAATTCAACTGAATACTGTTGAATGGTGGCTTGACAAATCTTTAACCCTTTCGCACGTAAGTTTAAAATATTCTCCAGCGTGAGTTTTTCAAGGCGACCGTTATCTAGAACAGTACAACCGCAATCTGCTTTTATGTCATTTTTCCTTTTTATTAAAAATATTCACAAATGTATTAGCTATGAAACTGATATTCTGATTGTCAAATATGTGCAAGTGGATGGGTTTTGTTGTTTAGACATCTTTATAATGATCGCGTTAATTGAGCTGTATGCACAATGGGCGGCGCCATTTTAGTTTGTTTTACAGTTCAGAGAATCGGATCTGTTGGATTTACAAAGTCAATTCCTCCACTTCTCATGAAATACATGAAAGTAAGTGGGTGAACTGGGAGAATAGGGTGGTCAAATGTTAAGTTACAGTACTTACACAATGTGTGTCTGATATGAATAAAACGTCTCATCTTATTATAATTGAAAGGATTATTATTGCCGCTTCCATAGACATCAGTGTGTTTTACAAACTCAAAATCATTGTTTTGCTAGTACTTATGTGTATTTAAATGTCTGAAACCTAAAATAAACATTATGTGGTTGAACATATGTGATATATGACAGCACTGAGTGCGTCCGTCTCTGGCTCCGTGCCAGCCAACCGGTGTGATCGTACATGTGAAACATTTTGAAACTTTGAGTTTGACTTGCTATAAGCCTTACTGTAGATGCCACCTTTTTGGACTAGGCTTTTTTGAAGTGTTGAATTTCTTTGAGCTACAATCCATTGAATGTTTTCCCTGTCGTTCCAATTGAAAGTCCTGTGTTGTGTCGAAGAGGTAGTACATTTTGCACAACCCAACTCCCAATTTTTATGTTCAAGTCTTATATGGTGCAAGCGACACATCTCTAAAATTAAAAAAAAAAGTTATTTTCTAGATTTTCTGTGTTTTTTTTTATTGTTGTAACTTGTTAGGCCCTGTTTCTGGTCATTATCATTCATTCCTTGCAGTTATAATAACCCAGTTCTCAAAAGAGCCCACATTTACACAATCTGTGTCATAGAGAGAAATGAGAAACAGAACGACAGAGATCCAGCGAGAAAGAAATAAAGCCAGAGAGTTCATAATACATGAAAGAGAGGAGCAGTGGGGCTGGCTTCACTGTTTTAATTGACTTTGCTAGCGTGGTTAATAAGGTAGACATTCATAGGCCAAGCGATGAGCTCCTGAACTTAATGGGTCTCTGAAGATATCTTCCTCTACGAGACAACAGACAGACCTCCCTTCGCCATCTGTCCTTCAGTCCGAGTGCATGTGGAGTAAATTACGCTATGTAAAATGGACTCGAGTGAAAAAAAGGCTGCTCTCAGTGCCGGGTTTAATACTGGGGTTACAGCAATGATCTGAAGATACAATTTACGGTAAATTGCAACAATGTTCTAATGTCACCTCTTATGAATGAATCCCATCTGTGATTTATTTAATGGCATGTAAAGTGAGTAAATATTATTGAAAATGCCCCATCCTTTGAAACACCAGAATGGCCCTTTTTCAAAGCGGATTTGTTTAATCCTATGGCAAATTGATTTTATTCCTTTAGGAAATTACACAAAATCGTTGGTAAACGGCTCTAATTCTATGATAAATTATCCCTCCTACTCCCTGCATATGTGGTTGACACTGGCATAAATTGGCCTTGGAAAATAGAGCCAGGGAGTCATTTAGGGACAAGAGGAAGCTAAACACCATTCATGTGAGCGATAACAAAGATGCACTAGCCAGTGATTGTAAAGGAAAATTAGTGGGGGGAGCTGGAATTACTGTAACTCTCCTTGGCTTTTGCTCATTTGTTCAGAAAACGTTTAGCCAAAAGCTTAGAAATTTTACCCCAGACATCTTTGTTAGTGGTTGTTACCTGTGCCAATTAGTTATACAGTTTGCACAATTAGACATGCACAAAGATTGATGTTACATTTATATCGCCTAGGCTGCATCATTGTAACTGTAAATGAAAAATAAAAACTGTGTACAATGCATTTGCTTTGGGTCCACTCCAAATGAGAAAATGTGTTGTTCTAACATAGATTACAGAGTCATACTTTAAATGTGAACCTCTGTAATTTCTAAAGTTTCCACAAGGATGGGCAACGATTAATTGCGATTATTCGCATCCAAAATAAAAGTTTGTGTTTACATAATATATGTTTGTGTAGTGTGTATAATTAATTTGTATATATAAATACCCACACATGCATACATGTACAGTATATATTTAAGAAATATGTGCATATTTTATATATATTTATTCACAATTAATATTATATATAAATATTTGATATATTAATAACACATTCTTAAATATATACATGCATGTGTGGTGTATGTATTTATATATACAAATTAATTATACACACTACACACACACACATATATTATGTAAACACACACTTTTATTTTGGATGCGATTAATCACGATTAATCGTTGCCCATCCCTAGAACTTATGAAGGATGTGCTTCATACAATTAAATAGTTGTAGAAGTCTTTATGTACCGTTTTTTAGGACATATAGAGGTAAACATGTTTTTATGTTTAAACCTCACAACATTCTCTTTTTTAGATTTGATATCTACACTTTAAAGGACGAGTTCAGTATTTTACACTTAAAGCCCTGTTTTAAGATTGTTTCTGATGAAATAGAACGGTTAAGACTGAAATCAGGACACATGCTGCTGGCCTGAGAATTTTTGGTTCTGGCACTGGAACAATCCTTCATAAAACACACTAAACTTTAGTTTACAAAAACGTGAAACTCACCAAGTGATCTGGGGTGTTCACTGATATGCTCACACAAAAAAAATCGCTGCAAAAGATGCTTTCCATCTACAGAAACCGAAAATTCTCGGGAACTAACCGTTCTATTTAATCAGAAACGATCTTAAAAACAGGGTTTTAAGTGTAAAATACCGAACTTGTCTGTCAAGAACTTTTCCGCAAGTGGAGGGTAATTGAATCTTATACCCAGGCAATGAAAAGTCATATTGACCCCTGTGGTTAGAGGCATAGCTCAGTGGAATAAAGCACATGAGTCACACATCAAAGTGAGCATGAAGTAAACATGGAGGACAAACTTGTCCCCTGATGAGCGGCTCATCTCTTCTCAGCATGTTAGAGGTGCCTGAGTGCCAGCAGATCCTGTGGGACCCCAGGAAACTAGACTAGAGTGGGTTTGTGGTGCGAAATGCACCATCCCCGTTCTCCCTTTGAGGAGCTGTGTGCACAGATTGATCTCAGCAAGCTTGTTTAGTCACATGTAAAAGCTCACCATCACAGGCTCTCTGTAAACAGTCATGTGGGAAGTGGATTATAACACCAACAAAAAGAAATGAAAATGAAAACAGAAAACATGGCAAAGTTGGATGACGAGAGAGAGAGACAGAAGAAGAAAGAGAGAGAGAGAGAGAGCAAGAGTGTGAGAGAGTGAGAGAGAGGCGGGATAAGCAATGGTGTACCAGATCATGGGAGGCCTCAATGAACCATGAGATGTCAGATACCATGTTGACATCATGCATGAAAGTCAGTAAAAAGTCAATAAAAAAAAAAGAAATCCTTTTCAATATACAATTAATGAAAATGCAGTGGAACAGTCCTTAAACGGTTAGTTCACCCAAAAATGAAAGTCATTAATTACTCACCCCCATTTTGTACCAACTCCGTAAGACCTTTGTTCATCTTACGAACACAAATAAAGTTATTTTTGATTAAATTTGAGAGCTGTATCACTACCATAGGCTCCTAAGGGATTGAAACTTGACGGCCCAGAAAGTCATCGAATGTGACTACAGTGGCTCAACTATAAGTTTATCAAGTGACAAGAATACTTTTTGTGTGGAAATAAAACAAAAATAACGAATTTATTCGACTATTCCTTTTCGTCCCTCGCGCATGCGTCGTGGAAATCTCTTGAACTCTCGTCTCAGGCCCACAGGGACGAAAAGGAATAGTCGAATAAAGTCGTTATTTTTGTTTGTTTTTTCGCACAAAAAGTATTCTCGCCGATTGATAAACTTATCGTTGAGCCACTGTCACATGGAATATTTAAACATTTTCCTCAATGACTTTCTGGGCTGTCAAGTTTCAATCCTTTAGGAGCCTATGTAGCAGTGATCCACCTCTCAAATTTAATCAAAAATATCTTCATTTGTGTTCCGAAGATGAACGAAGGTCTTACGGGGTTGGTACATCATGGGGGTGAGTAATTAATGACTTAATTTTCATTTTTGGGTGAACTAACCCTTTAAGACACTAACAGTTTACTGGCAGTTAAGGTCACAGTTCCAATAACCTAGGACACAAAAGAGACATTTCTACTGAGTCTGAATCGGCAAAAGAAAGATGCCCAGGGTCCCTGATCACCTGTGTGAATATGTCAAAGTCTTGCTGCCGGGAGGCATGAGAACTGCAGATGTGAACAGAGCAATAAAATTTATTGTCCGTAATGAAAGATGCCTTCGACAGTGCTAGCAAACCACATGTAACCATATGTGGAGTAACATATGACAGCAAAAACTGGTAAATCTGCTGCAGTCTATGAGAATGAGATGCGCCAGAAGCAGCTGTTTAGAAATACGCTGGATATAAATGCAGTCGACCGTAAGAAGACGTTTCATTTTTGCCGAGTTTATATTGAATTGCATAAATTATATAGAACAGTCACCACTGCTCTTTAAAACTATAACTATTAATCAAGTAAAGTAACAATTTTTCAAAATAAAAATGTATTTCAAATGATTAAATATTAATATTAATTAATATTAACTTATTTAAAAAAAACAATCTGATTTCTTCTAAAACAGAATTGGATATATCATGGAAATCCATTGGATCAAAAGTTCTGGGTATAGGTATGACTAATTTATGAATAAAGACTGGTTTCATCAGAAATGATTTCAAAAGTCAGGCATCAATTCTTATCTCATTAAACTTCAGGGCAAAACTTGTGCTATGGACATGAATTGTGGACTTTTTCATTGTAGATCAATCATGTGACTGGTTACAAATGGACGTGCGTTTTCAAATATTTTGTAGATACTTTTTTTGTTAAAGCTGGTGTCTAAACTCAGTAGACTCCACTGACTTTCATTATATGGACAAAAACACTGAGGCATTTATCAAAATGTCATCTTTTGTGATCCACAAAAGAAAGCAAGTCATACAATTTGGTGAATTTTGGGTAGCAATTATGTGGTGATACACTTAGAATTTTAGTGCAAAGCAAAAGTCCTTCGTGGGATGGCAATAGTCCTCTTCTTTTGGATTTAATATCACTCCTATCTTACCATTTAAATCATTTCTCCCCAAGGTTCGCAATAGAGTTTTAAAATACAGAAATTCCTACTGATAAAACACAAAAAGGTTCTGATTGGTGTCATGGGAAGGCAAACAGGCGCCTCTGGCAGGATTCGTGGAACTTAATTAGCGCTTTTAATGCTCCATCAAATGTGCATTTTGGGTTGGGGGTATTACTTAACCTTGACGAGATCAGCCAGTGTGATAACCAGTATGTACCTCCATTGCTCTTTATGGATGGCTTTCAACTGATAATTGAGATCAAATGTTCATTTATGGGGCATTTTTGCAGAAATGGGCAAGGAAAGCATTAGGATAATCAAAGGTAAAGATAGGAGCAGCAATTAAGATGATTTTTTAACAGAACTACATTATTCAGCGTTCTTTATCACAATAACTTATTATAAATAATTTGCATTAAACTGCACTACTAAAAAGGAAAGTAGGCCGCCCCTGTTCTGAACATCTAAAGAGACACTGTTGTTTGAAGTCAGTAATTTACTGACAATTTTATAAAGAGAAACCTTATAGGACTACTCTAAGAGCATGCTAAAATATGTATGTAAACAACACCGAAATGCTTGCATTAAAGTGCTAAAGTGTTCTGGTGTCAGGGTTCGCAGTGTCAGTCCTCTTCTCTGTCCACGTGAGTTGCTTTGCGGAGCGTGGTGTTCAGATCCACTTTGGTCTAGTTTGGTTTTGGTTCTGTGTCAGGATTTTAACATTTATGCTCTGTATGTTTGTCATCCGTTCACTCATTGTCCGTGCGCCCCAGTCTTGTTGTGTGAGCGTGCGGTTTTGAGTTCGCTTGGGCCGTCCGTACGCTCTTCTGTCCACATGGCTTGTGAATTTGTTCTCTGGCCTTGTGCTCCTGTTTTTTGTCATGTTTGTGTTGTGATGTGGTAACATTTGTTTTACGCTGTAGAATTATGTTTATTAACAAATCAATGCCTTATATATATGAGAGTGTTGATAATGTACGAGTATTTTTACATTTAGAGTAACATGGTGGGTTAGAAATGTTCATACTCAGTGTGTGGCAACTGCTATGTAAACTAATGTAATTATGTAAAGTATGTTAACCTTACAAACAGTAAAGCTATTTACAGGCATTGTTCGTGGTTAGTTCATGTTAACTAATGCATTAAAGGATAGTTCACTTTAAAAAAAAAAAAAACTTTTGCTGATAATTTACTCACTCTTATGTCATCCAAGATGTCCATGTCTTTCTTTCTTCAGTCGAAAAGAAATTAAGGTTTTTGATGAAAGCATTCCAGGATTTTCTCCATATAATGGACTTCATTGGGAACCAAACGGTTCAAGGTCCAAATGAGAGTTTCAGTGCAGCTTCAAAGGGCTTTAAACGACACCAGATGATGAATAAGGGTCTTATCTAGGACCCTTTGAGTTATTACTCGAAAAAAGATTTGTTCATTTTGATGAACGAGTTTGAACAGGAGAGTCACGACCGCTTATCACAGAACAGAGCAAGGCGAGCATTTGTGCTTATAAAACTTAAACTTTTTTTATTTATTTTCGAAATGCCCAATCGTTTCACTACATAGAAAAGAAAAAGAAAAGACCCTTATTCAAGAAAAGACCCTTAGTCCATTATATGGAGAAAATTCTGAAATGTTTTCAACAAAAACCTTAATTGATTTTCGACTGAAGAAAGAAAGACGTGGACATCTTGGATTCATGACTCGAAGGGTCCTAAATAAGACCCTTAAAGCCCTTTGAAGCTGCACTGAAACTCTCATTTGGACCTTGAACCATTTAGTTCCCAATGAAGTCCATTATATGGAGAAAATCCTGGAATTTAATTTATTAATTAAATTATTTTTTTATATTCGACTGAAGGATGACATGTGGGTGAGTAAATTATCAGCAATTTTTTTTTTTTTTTAAGTGAACTACTCCTTTAACTAAACATGCCGTTAATCTGAATCGATGCATTAGTACATGTGTGAGTTACATTAACAAATATGAACTAATGCTGAACAGAGATGTTGTTCATGGTTAGTTCATGTTAACTAACGCATTAACTCATGTTAACTAATGGAATCTTATTGTAAAGTGTTATATATTTTTATAATAGTCTTTGAAGGTGTACTGTGGGTCGGGGCCCATAAGAAAGATTCTGCATAGCTTAAGGCCCCCATTTGGCCATGTTTGCCTCTGTATTAAGCTGAGCTAGGAGAAAGTGTTTTTTTTTTTTTTTTTTACAAAGCTTCAGCGTTAACAGCCTTCCCAGTGCATTAGATACACCTTTCATCATTCTTGTTATAAGAGGACTGGAAGTTTTTAGCATCTGATGAGCAGACAATTTCTGTTTCTCTGGTTTTCATGTCCTTGACTAAGCAAGGTGACAGAGAATATATTCAGCTAAAACGAACCTGTGTGAGCATGTTTATGACCTGCCTGTCGGTGTGTGCACTTAGCAGAAAATTAAATTAGTTCACAAAGTGTAATCAAACAAACACACACACACACAAAAGCTCCGGGCTAAAAGCACATGATTTTGTGGACTCATAAATCATTATGTAAGTCTCTTAGTCTCAGTGTGTGACACAACATTATGGATACGACTGGTACCCTGGGTGAAAAATAACTTAGAGCAGTGGGCCTCTCCGAAAGATGATGACTGAAAATGAATTTAATCGGCATCCAGCAGAGAGATCGCTCGTCTGTTATATACCCCCACCCCCACCCCGCTCGCATAACATTGGTGTCCCTTTTGGCCCCTAGAGAAACCGAATAGGTGTGGAGGAGTCTGGAATGTGCGTTTCTATGGTTACATGTGGCAGTAGAAAAGAGAGGTTTTAGCCGAAGGGAAATGGTCAGGATGCAGGACGCAACCTCCTTTCACACTCCTTTTCCATAGAACTTTCACCTCAATTTTTGCAGCAGGAGACCAGAGGGAGGAACAGGCAAAGGTCACTTCACTGAATGCCTACTGTGTCTCTCAGTGTTCCTGCATCCTCTCAGCATCCACTGCACAGTTTTAACTTGTTCTCGGCTAGGTCTGAAAATGTTTCACAGCTAATTCGTAACAATAAGGGGGCAAACATGCTTTCGAAAACAGACAGCAAAGCACTCTGGAATAGAACACAAGGGCATTGAGGTGTTTTAATCTATTTTAAACTTTAACAAGCCTGAAAGAACTGAGACAGGGGCCAAAAGAAAGAAAAGAAAAGAAAAAAATCTGTCCAGAATTCTTTAAGTAATTGGCCAACACTTTGCAAATGTCAGTTGTTAAGTTTGATAGAGTTATCTTCGAATAACTGCATTATTAAATGTGACATTATTCAGAGATAGCTATACAGAAGTTTAATTTGTTCGGCAAGGGCAAAAAACACTAATTGACTTGGAAGAGAAACCCGGCTTTAGAAGACATTTTACTGTAATGGCTGCATCTGAAGGACATAGACAAAGGAATTTGTAGTGATTATTTATTTATTTTTTATTTTTTTGCTCAAACAGAAAAATGTTGAGGAACGCAAGGGCAAAGCTGCCACAGTGCTCAGGGCGCCTACACACTTGAGTTTTCATTATGTGTGCGAGTTGGGGATAGTGTGTTAAGTGGACATTTGCAAAAGTGACACTTTGTAAACAACAGCAACAACAAAAAAAAAGCCTTTTTTGTGGTGCCATTGACCAATGAAATCAAAAGATTTGTTTTACTTATAATAAATTAGTTCATTATATATATAGTAAGGGCACATTAAATTGATCAAAAGTGACAGTTAAGAATATTTTTAATTATAACAAAAGATTTAGATTTTTAAACATTTTTACTTTTTCTTTATATGAGGTGGAGTTACGAAATCGACCAGCAGGTGCTAATTTGATAGCTAACTTTAGCGTCATATGTGACGCTATATGACAAAACGCCGAAATACTATGCATTGCACCCTTTATCGTTAATATAACACACCAACCCAAAGCGTCATAAATCCTTTAGCTTAATATGAGACTACTCTACCCTACCCCACGCCTAAACCTACCCATCACAGCGTGTGTTATATTAACGATAACGGGTGCCAAGTGCGTAGTGTTTGTACGTAGTGCTACGTAGTGCGTAGAACTATGCTGATAACGACGGAACTTGCGACCATAGTTGGCTAACAATGCTTTCAGGAAACGCACGCCAGACCTGTCCACTTTGTAAATCTTTTATTTTATTTTATTTTATTTTTTTTATTACAGTCTATGGTAAATACCCTAAAAAGTTCTAATGCATTTTTATGACATTAGCTAGTATTGTCTAAATATTGGTAGGCCTATATTCTAATATTAATATTACTACTTTTCCATCATCAGAAAAGTGTACTTAATTTTAATGCGTAGTATAAGTATGCAAATTGGCGCATATAGCCGCTCTCCGAAATTTCAGCCTAATGTCCATCACTCTCCGTCTCTCTGTGTTAATTACTGAGATCAATAGGGCTCTTTCTCAGGCACACTAACCTTGAGAACTCGGGAAATGACTAATTAAATCTTTGCTGCCCACCGTGTGTGTGTGTGTGAAGAAGAAGGTATATAATTTAAAAGAGGAGCAGTTGGTCACGCCTTTAGGAGCGCCCCCCTTTTCCCTGGTTGAAAGTGTACAACCCAGACAGGCACATTACATCTTTAAATGCCTTTCATTTATTCAGCAGGTCACAGCAACAACAAAGTTTAAAGAATGATACGTGAAACTGCAGTTTAAGTATATATATATATATATATATATATATACTTTTTCCAAAAGTATATATTACTTTTGGAAAAAGTATGTATTAGTATATATATATATATATATATATATATATATATATACTTTTTCCAAAAGTATATATTACTTTTGGAAAATTATGATTGCCAACTTCACCATCTATTTTATTTGTATTTTTATTTATTTATTGTAATTTGTTTTAAAAAAACAACCTCTGGAGGTCAAACTAAATATTATGATCTTTTTTTGATGGTGTTGTTGCCATTTTTGTGAAATGTTAAAAGAAAAAAATATTTTTCCGAACAATAAACAAATCAACATTGGCTAAAATTAAGTCAAATGAATTCTGTGCAAATAAGAGCTAGCTTGTTATAGATCAGTGTGTATTTGAAACTTTATTTCCCAGCTATTTTTCCATATAATAGCTCAGCAGTTGCTGTTAGCACTATCATTTTTTAAAAATAGAATTATGTAAAATTAACATAGAATGATAATTTACTTGTCATTCCACCATTCAATAGAATAGTTATAAATTATGGTCAAAATGATGATAATCACAAAGTTTTTATTTTATTTTTTTTAATTTTTTTTTAATACTGTAAATATTACAATAATGTAAATATCAATATATCAATATAAATTCAGTTGCCTGTCAAAAAAATGACAGCATGTTCCTGGATCATCTCTGTTGGATCCAGGATGTTAAAGTGGAGAAATGAGCATCAGTTGCAGAGTTAGTATCTAGTGTTGAGAGCCGATCAGATGGAGGAAGTGTGGATGAGACCAGAGAGGAAAGGTGAGAGGGTGAAAGTGAAAGGTGACCTGTGGAGGAGTGTGTGTTGTGTTCTGAGGCAGGTTGAGAGGTGTGGAGTGAAGTGACCAGTGTATTGTCCATAGAGCAGTTGCATGTATAAGGTCCAATTGGTTACCTGATTTGTGAGTAGCCAGTAGGTACTCGTTTGAGGTCAAATGATGCAAGCAGGGTGTGGAAATTGGCAGCCTGAGGTTTTTCTAGGTGGATGTTGAAGTCTCCAAGTATTACAAGAGGAGTACCATCTTCAGGGAAGGATGAGAGTAGCATGTCAAGCTCCTCCAAGAAACTGCCAAATTGAACTGGGGGACGATATACAACTACGAAATGGATTTTAATAGGACTGGTGATGGTAATTGAATGTGATTCAAATGAGCTGTTGTCAAATTTAGGTTGACTTATGGGTAAGTTTAGGTTTAGGGGTGTGGATAGGGTTAAGACTACATGTTCAAACAGGATTGTTGTTCCAGGATCAACAAAATATTATCCCAGGAACATGCCTTACTTAGCAAAATCACGGTGAGCATGTGATTTAAATTGCTGGCTGCTTTTGACACGATATATAATAAGTATATTTTTATAGAACGTATAGCTCTTACAACAATAAAAAAACATGCAATGTATTTCTCTAACGCTCTAAGAGAGAGAGAGAGAGAGAAAAAGTAATGGGCAAAGTGGAGTGCAGTATAACTCCTTAAAGGGATACTCCACTTTTTTTTTTTGGAAATAGGCTCATTTTACCACTCCATCAGAGTTAAACAGTTGAGTTTTACCATTTTCGAATCCATTCAGCCGATTTTCTGATATTTAGAAGAATATCAGTAACCAGACAGTTTCAGGTCTCATTTACTTCCATAGTAGGAAAATAATATACTATGGAAGTCAATGAGACCAGAAACGGTCTGTTTACTGATATTCTTCTAAATATCAGAAAATCGGCTGAATAGATCTGAAAACGGTTAAACTCAACTGTTTAACTCAGTGGGGGAGTGGTAAAATGAGCCTATTTCCAAAAAAAGTGGAGTATCCCTTTAATATCTGTTGAGTTGACATTAGGGTCAGTTCTAGTGTTCAATTTAAATCTTCCCTCAATAAAAGTTAATGAGTAAGGAGTTAAATTGATTTGTAAATCTAGTTCATTGGCTGTAATTATAGGATTCTGTTGTTCTGTTGAATCAAACGCTTGTGCTCCAGTGTTGCTCCAGTGTTTTCCCAGTGAATTGGTTTATGGTGGTAAACATGTCAATCTCTGAATCATCACGTCAAGACCTCTTGTTGTTGTGACCTTATGCATTTTTGAGCAGTGCATGTTTGAAAAAGAACACAGGAATATGTTCCCTATATATGTGGGGTTTAAAAAATACAACATCTTTACTTATTGATGGTGTATTGTGTTTGTGTTTATTTATTTTTAACAGACGAACCATCTCAGCCGGCGTAATATCCACCGAAATGGTTTATGGTGAAACACTGACACAGAAACCAATGTATACAGGGTTAAAACAATCAAATTGCCAGTGAATGTTTTAGTCAGTATTTATAATGGAAATCCAATTGAATCAAATTTTCTAAAAGAAAGTATGTGGTGTTTGTCCAAAGCAAAGGTGGAGGTGAAAGAGATGAGGGAAAAGACTCTTGTTTGCTTTGGATCGACTTTGGAGCTCTGACATTGACGGCTGCTCTCTCTGGCACTCTGGCCTGTAATTTGCACAGATCAGCCCTTGGTGTGACAAAACCCAGCAATCACCAGATCCAATTAGACAAGCAAGAGGGCCAGAACAGAACCCGCAGAGGAGCACAGGGGGCATTACAGAGCGAAGTGACGTGCATAGAGAATGCTAAACTGAATGCTTCCCGTTCTTGACATTAGCCACCGCAGCACGGCGTATAAGCTCCGTACACAACCTCTCAAATGGTGTCTATCGATGAATCGATTCTTCCATTTATCCTCTCATTCATCTTTATTTCAAAGCAATGAGATGTGTAGTTTTAATTGTGCTTTTTGTTCTTTTTTTCCAACACAATCCGAACAGACTCGCTTTGTATTTTGCTCCCGGAGGCCTGCAGCACAATTATGTGAAAAATGTTCAGAGTGAACGTTTTTTTTTTTTTGTTTTTTTTTTTGTAGCATTGCTTTGTTTTTATTGTTCGCTCATGTTGATGAGGTTCACAGATGTTGTAATGATTTGAAATGATTTTTAAAACGGCAATCAATACAGCACATCCTCTTAGTTAATTCAAGAGCAGTTAGCTGACCTCTGGCAGTCAGGGGAAAACAACGCATTTCAGTAAAAGCTCCCATTGTTGAAAAGACTACAAATATATTTACCTTGCAACATCTCACTTGCTAGACAGATTTTTGAGTTAACATACGTTATTGCTACTTATTGTGGCCAGGAAACGGCCACTGTTAAGCAAATGACCACTGTAAAGTTATCAATTGTTTTTTCAGCCTAATCTAGAAAAATAACTACTGAAAAATACATTTGTTTATATACAGAATTCTGAACATAATCCTTTAGAAATCAATTTAAAGGGATTATATGTAGTTGTTTTAGTGTTTTTTTAGCTTAACTAAACAGCTTCAGAGTTATATGACTTCTTTCGGGTTGAATGATGGGTGTCTGAATGGTGGAGGCCTCAGCGTCAGGAAGTATCGCGTGATATTAGCTCTTGCGATGTAACGTATTCCTTTACAGCACTCCACACATACACACCCCAATCCAGGAAAAAAGGTAGAGAGGTATGGAGTTTGTCACACTTATCGTCATGGCTGAGCAGGAATATAAGAAGCAGAAAGCTAGGAAGAGAGGAAACGGCAGACTGACCGAGCGAGGAGTCAGACACGAGCATAGGCGTAATTTGCGGGTGTGAACTGCCCCCATTGAAACATCTCGCGGCACGGATGAACCAATATACCAATCTCCAGTTAACTCTAGTAGAGCATTAATTTCGTTTGTTTGTTAAATAAGAGGTGATCTGAAATGTGTTGTTTTTGAAATCAAGTTACCAAAGTGCTTGCCACTGCAATCAGGGGCGCGGATACAGTGTTCTGTTGTGACGCGCACAGTCTTCACACGGACGCACTTCTAGCCGTTGCGGATACTGAGAGACTCTCTATATTTGTTACGGTGAAATCAAAATACCTATTGCACGAAAAATATGTCCCTGCTTGGTATACATCTACTAATAAACAATCGATTTTGATGAGGAAAATAAACTATACAACTAGTATGGACCCTATGAACCCTATGTATTTAATCACGTGAAAATTCTCACCACTAACAACATACTGTATATTAGATCTCATTAAATGACAAATTATTGTATACTATGTACTATGTATTGGTATTATGACAGTAACGTTAAATACAAGTACTCCCCAGTGACTCTAGGGGTCGCTGTTTCACAAAAACGGAATATCCTGCTTAAAGGGATAGTTAACTTTGAAATAAATTTGTTGATATGTTTTAGCTTACCTCAAGGGCATCCAAGATGTAGGTGTCTTTGTTTCCACAGTATTTTAATTTTTTTTTAATATTTTTAGGTCAAACCGTTCTTGTCTGTCCGTCATATAATGGAGGTATATGGGGTCCACTTCCGGGGCTTTCCAACAGAAGTGCCCTCGGCCTCAGAGTACTTGGACGTGACTGTGATTACAAGAGGTAAAAACGATATAAATACTGTTCGTTTTCTCACACAAACCGCTCGTCTCGTGTCTTAGGCCATCAATTACATTTACGAGTCATTAAATCATGTTTAATTTGGACTTCTCTGTGCATGCTCTTTGAGGAGGACCCCATATACCTCGATTATATGACTGACAGACAAGAACGCTTTGACCTAAAAATATCAAAATTGAAAATACTGTGGAAACAAAGACACCTACATCTTGGATGCCCTTGAGGTAAGCTAAATAATTAATTTCAAAGTGAACTATCCGTTTAATAGTCCTTGATTCGGTTTTGTTGTTTTGTCAAGTATTTTGATAAATATATATAATATTCTATTAACTTAAAAGATTCATAAACATTTGTACATCTCTAAATTTCTTTATATGCAAAATGCTAACATTTCAGATGCTGAAAAATGTATGAAAAAGCATTTGTTAGAGCCACACTTTAAATATAAATATCTACAATACAGTACCATCTGTTAGCAGCTATTCAGAAAACATAAATTAAACTCATTAAGCCAGAACCTTTTCATTTTAAGGCTGAGATGTCATCACTTTGAGCTGGATCATGCATTACATGACAAACAGCATCAAGCATTCTGTTTGTAACTTGTAAGTTGTATTTTGTCGTATCTAAAGAAGACTCGGTTGTCTTTTATTGCAGATGGTGTTTTGTTGTAAATGCACTCCATTGATGCTGCTTATTTGTTTGTATACGTCTCAGAGTCTTTCTCTCTACCCCTCAGCATCACAGCTGGAACACTTCTGGCTGTCTCTCTGAACACTTGAGTGCTCACTCGTCTTGCCCTTTATGAAAAGAGCTCTTCTTCATATTGTTTTTTACCAAGCGAAGGTAAATATGAGGCTAAGTGTTCGTCTTAATACCTTTCTGCTCTCTCTCAGACACTGTCTGTTTGCATGGGGCGGAGAGTGGTGGGCGTTGGGGACTGGGTGAGCTAATTGGCCCTGAGCATAGTGCTTAATCCCCATCTAACTCATTAGACAGAGAAACAAACAGGGCGGCTCAGAGAGAGACTATAATTAAGAGAGATCTGTGACACCAAATCCTGTGTGGCATGAATCTGATGCAAACACATCTGTCAAAACAACCCACAAGGTTTTTTTTTTTCTTCTTCTATCTTCAACTTGATTTCTTTTTATTTTCTTTTTCCTTTATTGTACCACAAAACAATTAAATTATTCCTTAATCTCTCATTTATCTCTCTACACACCAAAAATAATTTTAGAAGATTTGATACCACGAGTGTTAAAATTAATATTTCCCGTATGGATAAACAGTTCAGTAAACACTGATCAAGTGGTTGCTTACAAACACTTGTCAATGTTAAACACCCAGGTACTGAGAAATTAATCTTTCTAAATTCTATCTATCTATCTATCTATCTATCTATCTATCTATCTATCTATCTATCTATCTATCTATCTATCTATCTATCTATCTATCTATCTATCTATCTATCTATCTATCTATCTATCTATCTATCTATATCTATCCATCCATCCATCCATCCATCCATCCATCCATCCATCCATCCATCCATCCATCCATCCATCCATCCATCCATCCATCCATCCATCCATCCATCCATCCATCCATCCATCCATCCATCCATCCATCCATCCATCCATCCATCCATCCATCCATCCATCCATCCATCCATCCATCCATCCATCCATCCATCCATCCATCCATCCATCCATCCATCCATCCATCCATCCATCCATCCATCCATCCATCCATCCATCCATCCATCCATCCATCCATCCATCCATCCATCCATCCATCCATCCATCCATCCATCCATCCATCCATCCATCCATCCATCCATCCATCCATCCATCCATCCATCCATCCATCCATCCATCCATCCATCCATCCATCCATCCATCCATCCATCCATCCATCCATCCATCCATCCATCCATCCATCCATCCATCCATCCATCCATCCATCCATCCATCCATCCATCCATCCATCCATCCATCCATCCATCCATCCATCCATCCATCCATCCATCCATCCATCCATCCATCCATCCATCCATCCATCCATCCATCCATCCATCCATCCATCCATCCATCCATCCATCCATCCATCCATCCATCCATCCATCCATCCATCCATCCATCCATCCATCCATCCATCCATCCATCCATCCATCCATCCATCCATCCATCCATCCATCCATCCATCCATCCATCCATCCATCCATCCATCCATCCATCCATCCATCCATCCATCCATCCATCCATCCATCCATCCATCCATCCATCCATCCATCCATCCATCCATCCATCCATCCATCCATCCATCCATCCATCCATCCATCCATCCATCCATCCATCCATCCATCCATCCATCCATCCATCCATCCATCCATCCATCCATCCATCCATCCATCCATCCATCCATCCATCCATCCATCCATCCATCCATCCATCCATCCATCCATCCATCCATCCATCCATCCATCCATCCATCCATCCATCCATCCATCCATCCATCCATCCATCCATCCATCCATCCATCCATCCATCCATCCATCCATCCATCCATCCATCCATCCATCCATCCATCCATCCATCCATCCATCCATCCATCCATCCATCCATCCATCCATCCATCCATCCATCCATCCATCCATCCATCCATCCATCCATCCATCCATCCAATGTCAAGGCTTTTTAAGCTTTGTTTGCAAGTTTCCAACTAGCCTTCTTTGTCAACCCAACATTTAAAAATTATTTGACAAACTTTGCCTAGTTAAAAATAAGTTTCATGAATTAATTAAAATCTCGATTAATTTGAATTCTATCTTATTTCATTTAAATACCAATACAAATTGCTGTTCTGCAGCACTGCTACCTCAACAGAAATTATATGCTGTAATTTATTATAATTACATGTTGACAGATTTATCATTTTCAGGTGAATGTTGTTTTATGTTCTTGTTTTCACAAAAAGAGAAAAATACTCATTAAGTAAATTATGGCTAAACCCCCCCCCCCCCCCAAAAAAAAAAAACACACACACACAAAAGTTCTCTCTCTCTCTCTCTCTCTCTCTCTCTCTCTCTCTCTCTCTCTCTCTCTCTCTCTCTCTCTCTCTCTCTCTCTCTCTCTCTCTCTCTCTCTCTCTCTCTCTATTCCGAAGAGTGACATATCGACTAATGCATCCCCAAAGCACTCCACTAATGCCATCTCAAATGTGTAATTTAATGGTTGCACACACACTCTGTCACTTCTCTTCTCCACCATCATAATCCCCTTTTCTTTCACTTATTCTCTTTCTTTTCTCAATTTCAATCGTGCATGATAAGCTCCGGCATTAATCCTGACTGTCGGAGAGACCCACAGGCCCGTTCTGCCCTCCATGATGTGATATTTACACATGGCAATCAGCTCACACACACAGACTCTGTTCTCTTCAGGGCTACAGATTGTATCATTACAGTGCAACATCACACATCCATCAGTTTATGATGCCAAATTATTGTGCGCAAACATCAGTCATGCCCTCTGGTCAAATTTGTACTCTGACAGTTACTGTTTAGAAAGGGATTAAATACACTCACTGATAACAAACACAGGCACACAACACACCTGATCAGGACTTTGTCATTCACTGCCACCGACTAGACTGGTAACACCCAACCCATTTTATTTGATTTCAGCTATAGTGCAATTACCATAAAAGTTTTTTTTATATATATTTAGTGTTAGTTTTAGTTAACGATAATCAGCATCTCCTGAACTCCAAAATGAATGTCAGAATGGGAAAGACAGGTGATTCAAGCCATTTTGAGCGTGGCATGTTTGTTGGTGCCAGACGGGCTGGTCTGAGTATCTGAGTATCACAATCTGCTCAGTTACTGGGATTTTCATGCACAACCATTTATAGGGTTTATAAAGAATGTTGTGAAAAGGGAAAAACATTCAGTATGCGGCAGTCCTGTGGGCGAAAATGCCTTGTTGATGCTAGAGGTCAGAGGAGAATGGGCTGACTGATTCAAGCTGATAGAAGAGCAACCTTGACTGAAATAACCACTCGTTACAACCGAGGTATGCAGAAAAGCATCTGTGAAGCCACAACACCCTTAAGGTGGATGGGCTACAACAGCAGAAGACCCCACCTGGTACCACTCATCTCCACTACAAATAGAGCTCACCAAAATTGGTCAGTTGAAGACTGGGAAAATGTTGCCTGGTCTGATGAGTCTCAATTTCTGTTGAGACATTCAGTTGGTAGAGTCAGAATTTGGCATAAACAGAATGAGAACATGGATCCGTCATGCTTTGTTACCACTGTGCAGGCTGGTGGTGGTGGTGTTGTAATGGGAATGTTTTCTTTTCACACTTTAGGCCCCTTAGTGCCAATTGGGCATCGTTTAAATGCCACGGCCTACCTGAGCATTGTTTCTGACCATGGCCATCCCTTTATGGCCACCATGTACCCATCCCCTGATGGCTACTTCCAGCAGGATAATGTACCATGTCACAAAGCTCGAATCATTTCAAATTGGTTTCTTGAACATGACAATGAGTTCACTGTACTAAAATGGCCCCACAATCACCAGACCCAAACTCAATAGAGCATCTTTGGGATGTGGTGGAATGGGAGCTTTGTGCCCTGGATGTGCATCACATAAATCTCCATCAACTGCAAGATGCTATCCTATCAATATGGGCCAACATTTCTAAAGAGTGCTTTCAGCACCTTGTTGAATCAATGCCATGTAGAATTAAGGCAGTTCTGAAGGTGAAAGGAGGTCAAACACAGTATTAGTATGGTATTCCTAATAATCCTTTAAGTTAATGTGTGTGTGTGTTTTCTCCACTGTATCTTAAAATCAGAGGAAAGAGGCAAAACAGTTTGCTATTGTACAATCTATTGCTATTGAAAAATATTGAGAAATGTATGGTAGTTAATTTTTTTTTTTTTTTTTTTTTATTGTTTATATAAAGTTCAAATGTGTCCAGGCAGCATATCTTGTTCAGAGACAGCACTGGCCTCGGAGAATGGTTGGATGGCATGAATTAATGTTGTATCTTTGGACAGAGGTTGCATCACTGCTACAGGGCTGCGGTCCAGCACTTTCTGCATACAGGCTTGTATTATCTAGCAGAGCATGGGTGGATGACACAGGGATCAAGGCTTGAGCACATTTACTTATTCAGTAGCACTGTAAGAGTAGCCCTGAGATATGCACTCAACTCTCACCTACCTCGTACAGTAACGTTCAAACTAATGATACAGCACCACCCACATGCAAGAGAAGAGAGACTTTTGTATTCAAATAAACATGCAAACTTGAGTATAGCCCTACAATACATATTAATGTGTAGATGTGGAATAAAACCTGGTTTCACCACTTTAAATGTGATTAGATTTGAATATTCGAATTTGTCATTGACCCATTTGGGCCATTCCACCGAATGGGTGACATTTGCTTGTTGTAACTCTTCAAAAATAAACTTTATTTCTAATCTTTTTCAACATTGAATCTAATACTACACATATTTAACTATTCAAAATTTCTATTGGTCAATCTCAGGCAACTTTATACAAGGTTTTTACAAGGTTTAAGCAGAATATGGACGCATGTTTTCTCAATCCAAAAATCATGTGTCATTTAAAAAGCAAGTTTAGAAGCATGTCAATTAATTCCTTAGTTTTCCCCACAAGAAAGTGTTTATTTTAAAGAAACTGTTATATGTTATATACTGTTATATGTTCAAACAGGACTGAAGGTAACAGGATTGAGTTTTTAAGCAAAAAGTTATCAAATATATGACATATGGCCACATAGCATTGATGCTAATAGCGTGAGGACACTGAGCCATTTCTAGTGCCTTACCAAAAGTTAATATTTTTAAAATAAAACAATTCAATCTAAGAAAACGTTTAGGTAACAGGACTGTATGTTGAGATTGACCTTCTCATTCATAGTTACAATTTCATCAAATATATCAAACGAAAATGAGAGGAGTGGCTTATAGTCACCCCATTGCCTTCAGAAGATCCAGATGATGAAACTTACTGTTGAAAATGTGTCTTGTGGAATATTATACGTTATTCAGCAGGGGGATGTAATAGTGTAACAGGACTGAGTGAAAACCTGGGGACTTGACTATAATTTTTATTTTATCTAAAATATTAGATCAAATGTTTTTTTCTTTTTTCATTTTAAAGCAGTTTGGATATAAAGTCACACAACAATGCAAGAAAAATCAGATTTCTGAAGGATTTTAATCATAATATTTCATGGTAAAGTTTAGAGATAGAGAGTTGGGACATGCAGAAAATGCTATTTTTTAGTGTTCTATGTCGTTTTTGTTCATGTTTTTAATTATATATTTTAAATTTGTAGTTAGCTAAATGTGCATGACATTTTGCTTAATAATAAAATGTATTTTAGAGACAATTTTCATGCAATTTTATACATAAATGTCACCCTTTCGGCGGAATGGCTCATTTACAAAAAAATACGACATATAAGAATATTGAATTATGTAAAGCACTAATACTACTTCTAGTCATCATAAACCTAGAACAGTTCACAGACTGAAATCATACCATCCAATGACCAGGTAAGCGCTTTGGCACAGTATAACCTTAATCAGCCTAGGAATGAATAAATTACCAAACCATTTGCCTCCATTAGCCTATGCAGATGAGACTGAGAGGGAAATGACACCTGACCTACACTGGGGAAGCAGCTGCCATTGATGGAGGACAATCCAACCTCATTTAGCTTCAAATTACCCAGGGAACTATAACACCCATGATCACTTTCAACATGGATCATTCCACTCCCACTCAGCCAATCACAAAAGAGCTTTAAACGCAATATATCGGATATCATCTCTCATCGGTTATTCTCTCAATAAGTGCAGTGTTATGGTCAGTTGACTGGTAGTAATGGTATCCTTAAAGACTGATTAAGTTCATTAGTTTCTACACTCAGGACACACAGTGGAGCGTAGAATATCTCCATCCGACCCCGTCCATCTTTATCCAGGTACATTGCTTATATCCTCTCCTCTTGCCAACATCTGCCAGTAGTCATCATGATATGGATAAAAATGAAAGCGCTTTTCAAAATTGAATCTTTTGTTGCAGTTTGCCCTTACAGAGTGAAATGAAGCAAGCGTTATTAATTATACAGCTGAGGCCCCCAATGTTCCAGCCCTGAGAGAGATATGCAGGGAGAAAGAAAGAGAACTTTTTAATACTTTAAAGTTTTCAAGAATGGTTCACCTGCAGATACATTAGTGAGCAATTCATGTAAAGAACATTATTCTATATGATTGAACCAATTATATCCCTGTTCTTAAAGGCCTTTGTTAATGCTCTTTTATATTGCATTGGGGTGTCGACCTGAACAACTGAAATGTGTTTAAAACCAAGTCACGTGACACTTGAAAATTTCACATGCCACATTGTACAATTTCAGACCCTTTTTCTGTATGTTTAAATGAAAAATAAGAGCCAATTTCACTCTTTCCTTTCATTTCCCTTATACACTTGACCAATTCCACAGTCTTATCAAAAGACAGTAAAATCACTTTTTCCCGTCTCGATGCCCAGCTTTTTTTTTGGACTAAGCTGTCTTTCCAAGGTAACCTTTTCAGTGAAATCCTCCACCTCAATGACTTATTGTGCGAATTCAGTGAGGTATTAAACCGCAGATTTGCTCATTTCAGCCCATTCTCATATCCATCGTTTCACATGCATTTTTATGAGCATGCTACAATGCAATAGCTACTGTGTCTCAAATAAAAAATGGTTTGCGAGAAGACCTCAGGTAGCACATCAATGTAAAAATGAGAATTCTCATATTTTCTGCATGTGGAATCCATAAGACTGGCAATCAAACAGCAAGTTGATTAATGTGCTATTGGAAAATTTGGGCAATTGAACATTGTTCAGCATGTGCTTTACTTAACTGTAATGACAAGCTCACAGCCATTAAAAAGGGTGTAAAGTGCCTCCTAATCCATCCAGCCTGTAATTGCGTATTAACAAATGGCCACTAAAATGTTAATGCGCGGTTGGCCGGTAGCTCCGGGTGTGTTGATTAACATATTGTGCTGAATAATATTCTAGGTCACTCTGAAATGCTCTTTGAGGTCTTGAAGGCATGTTTAGATCTAGTCTTGCTATTCTGGTCTGGCAGATCATCAGTGATATTAACAAAGTATCATATTACGCAACTTCGTATTATTAGAAGCCAATATGCAATATAACAGTCCAGCAATACTGAGGCTTTTCACTGTTTGGATCTCTCCGCTTTTCTGTGTTTGAACATTCAAGAGAGTGGTGGACGGTTTTCATTAATTAGCTATTTCTACAGGTTCCATTGTAGGGAGTCATTGAATCATTTACTCAAACGATTTATTCTACATGAAGCGCATGGGTCAAATCATTCGCTGAGTCAAGTCTTTCAACAACACATTCATTTAGTATATGAAACAAGTTTGAATCATTCACTCAAACAATTTGTTTGTGAATCATTGAATAATTCACGCAACACTGATTTGCCTCCTGTGTTTAACAACAGTAATTAAAACAGAATAAAGTTTGTACAAAGCTGAATTAAATCGCGCTGCGGGAAGGCAGCATGGGGAAACCCAGACTACTAAAACCATGCAAATAATGCAAAACAGACACATATTTTTTATTAACCCACAAGCCTCAGATTTGGGAAAAAAAATCTGAAGAGGACAAATGCACTGCATTTGAACCGTGTCGTGGAAGTTACAGGTGTATTCACACCTGCCTTGTTTGGTTTGATTAAATCGAACTCAAGTTCATTTACCCCCTTGGTGTGGATCTTTTGGGCAGGTGTGAACACAGCAATCACACTCGAGTGCGGACCAAACAACCGTACCGAGACCCAGCTGAAGAGGGGGTCTCGGTCTGGTTCCAAACAAACTCTGATACGGTTTGTTTAAAGGATTAGTTCACTTTTCAAAAAACTTTTGCTGATGATTTACTCACCCCCATGTCATCCAAGATGTCCATGTCTTTCTTTCTTCAGTCGAAAAGAAATTAAGGTCTTTGATGAAAACATTCCAGGATTTTTCTCCATATAATGGACTTCAGTGGGAACCAGACGGTTCAAGTTCCAAAAGAAACTTTCAGTACACACTGCAAACTTGTTCAAAGGGCTTTAAACGATTCCAGGCGATAAATAAGGGTCTTATCAAGCGAAACGATCGCAAATTTTTTTAAAAAATAACAAAGTTTAAGTTTTATAAGATCAAACACTCGCCTTGCTCTGTTCTGTGGTGCACGTTCGTGACTCTCCTGTTCGAACTCGTTCAACAAAATGAACAAAATCTTTTTACGAATCAATTCGTTCGTTTCTTTCACCGAATGAACCAAATGACTCGAAAAAAGATTTGTTCATTTTGATGAACGAGTTCGAACAGGAGTGCATTACAGAACAGAGCAAGACGAGCGTTTGAGCTTATAAAACTCAAACTCTGTTATTTATTTATAAAACGAGCGATCGTTTTGCTTGATAAGACCCTTATTCATCGTCTGGAATCGTTTAAAGCCCTTTGTACAAGTTTTCAGTTTGTACTTGGAACTTGAACCGTCTGGTTCCCATTGAAGTCCATTATATGGAGAAAAATCCTGGAATGTTTTCTTCAAAAACCTTAATTTCTTTTTGACTGAAGAAAGAAAGACATGGACATCTTGGATGACATGGGGGTGAGTAAATTATCAGCAAAAGTTTTTTTCAAAAGTGAACTACTCCTTTAAGGTGTGAACATAAACCGACCTATTTGCAGAAAGCACTGCACCTTTTTTCAGGGTCAGATGTTCTCTGACTTTTCTCAAAAAAAAAAAAAAAATCAACATTGTATTTGGTTCGGACCAAGTGAACTAGCGGACTTTCCTGGTCTGAATACACCCTAAGTTGCCCAGCTGTTGCCATGGTAACCTCATGTATTTGCCTCATAGTAAAGCACTTGATGTTTTGAAGAAAGGCCATCCAGCCTTGGGCCTGTGACTACAGATGTGTTTTTCCTCTTAAAAGTAAGGTTACTTCCTCTCTCACTGTGGGAGGAGTTTCTCAAGGGCATCCTTTAAACATTGTCCGCTTTGTTACGTTTCCACCTCATGCTCAGTTTAAGTGAATATCACAAATGTATCATCAATTCATTTTAGCTTTATTTCTCACTTGATTAGATTTTAGGGCACCGCACGGAGAGAGGGGGGAGATGCGTGCCTCCTTTAAGAGTTAAAAATGCAATTTCACAGTCAACTTACACTGCGATACTTTACACAACAATAGAGGGAGAAAAAGACAGGAGGCCTACTTGAACACTGCAGTCTGTTATCAGACACCAGAGTCACGGAGGAATAAAGTGCTTGCTGGAGAGTGCTAAATCTCTTTAAACACCGCCAGTTAAAACGCCATGGAACAGATCTGTTCAAATGTGATAGGATCTGGCCCAACGAGATAGTGTGCTGTCCTCCTGTTAAAAACGTTTGAACATCCTCCATTGCCCAATATCGATCAAACATCCACGATAGCACATCATGTTTAGAATAGAAACAAAAGAAAGAAAATCAGGTAGAATTTTTATATATAAATAAATCATTTTAGCTTGCACACAATTTTGTGCACATTTAGTCACATTTGAATACAGACAGCCATTTCACAGTGAATCAGATCACACTAATGAAGGAATCAAAACATCATTTATTACAGCAGCTTCCACTCAGTCGCGCTGGCACGCTCTCTTATATACACACGCTGAGAAGGCAAAGACATGACAGGGGCTGATAGATTTTTCCTGCTTCATTACCCACAGTCTTTCAAAATGGAGCATAAGTCCACATCAAAATCAGCAACCAGCTAATCAAACTGAAACGCACTGCTGAAAAGGGCCCAGGCAAATAGAATCGTTTGGACAATTATCCTTTTCTTCTCTTGAAATGAAAAAAAAAAATCCACATTTAATATAGTGCACAAATCACATAGACTACTAATGCTTTATCATTATTTTTTGGACACCATATATATGATGGAAGGAAGGAAAAAATTCATACAGGTATTCAGGGTGAGTAAATGTCCCTTTTAAAATGAGATTAAATTGTCTTTCAGAAAGGCAGAGTACAACTGTCCATCTCAACTAAAAATGAAATGTGATATAATCTGGTTTCAGTCGCAGAGCCCAATGGATTTGTAAAAGGCTTGTTTAACCCTCATTACGTTTATCCATCCAGTGCAGATCAGATATTAAAAATTATAACCCTGAATTTAAGTGCATATCATCTTGTTCAAATGCAGAGCCAGAGATTTGATTTAGAGTTTGCTGCTCTTCTGGAATTGCGACACCAGCCCCAGCACCTGCTCCGAGACCTTAATGACTTTATTCTGCATGTAGGCAGCGCTGTTAGTGCTGGTCTCTTGCAAAAAGTAGCGATAATTAACCATTATGCCACAGGAGTTGGCGATGCCCCGCGGGCTGATGTCCGCTTGCCAGTTCAGCCTCCACATGGTGGCACCGTTCTGAAGGTGGAAGTTGGCCACAGGGTTTAGGGCGTAGCCCCGCCGTTTCTCTCCATACAGGTACCAGGCACAGAGCCGCATTAGCGCAGGTTCCAGAGAGCGGAGCAGGCGATCCGAGCGGATCCACTCGCTGGTGCCGATGAGCCTGCGCAGGGCTTCCAGAGCCGGAGCACCGGGAGCAGCTCCCGTCACATCCTCCACCTCCCTCCACTCCTGCTCAGAGAGGAGCTCCGTGGCGCGTCCCTCCTTCTTGTGCTGTCCGAGCACCCCTTGCAGCCATGAGGAGAAGCCAGGGATGGGAGACAGACTGGAGAACTGGGTCAGGTGGGGGAACTCACTCTGCACAGAAAGATAAACAGACAGTTAACTCCCAATCACTCTATCTAGTCTCTGTCTGTAATATCTATACTAACATGCACACATTGCTAAATTATTTACTATCCATCCCTGCCTTTATTTGATCAGAAATATAGTAAAAAATAGTAATGTTGTAAAATACTTAAAGGGATAGTTCACTTTGAAATTCGTTTTTGATATGTTTTAGCTTACCTCAAGGGCATCCAAGATGTAGGTGTCTTTGTTTCCACAGTATTTTCAATTTTGACATTTTTTTGTCTATCAGTCATACACTGGAGGCTAAGGGGGTCCACGTCAAAGAGCATGCACAGAGAAGTCCAAATTAAACACGATTTAATGACTCGTAAATGTAAGTACACATTCATGGCCTAAGACACGAAACGCGCGGTTTGTGTGAGAAAACGAACAGTATTTATATCGTTTTTACCTCGTGTAATCCAAGTGATCTGAATCAGTTGTGCAATGTCCAACTGAACCGAACTGAATCAGTTCAATGTTACGCCGGAAGTGATCGCTTGCGTGTGACGTCACTCAATATTTACACGGAGATTTCGGAAGTTTTACCTTTTACTAAACATATTTAGATATACTGAAATCGTCTTCCATTGCGGTTTCCCGTATATCTAAATATGTTTATTGAAAGGTAAAACTTCCAAAATCTCTGTATAAACAAAGAGTGACGTAGGCGCGCAAGCGATCACTTCCGGCGCATGCGCAGACCGAAGCGACCGTGCCGTCAGATCATTTTGTCATGGCTATGATTACAAGAGGTAAAAACGATATAAATACCGTTCGTTTTCTCACACAAACTGCTCGTTTCGTGTCTTAGGCCATCAACGTGTACTTACATTTACGAGTCATTAAATCATGTTCAATTTTGACTTCTCTGTGCATGCTTTTTGAGGAGGACCCCATATACCTCCATTACATGACTGATAGACAACAGTTTGACTGAAAAATGTCAAAATTGAAAATACTGTGGAAACAAAGACACCTACATCTTGGATGCCCTTAAGCTAAAACATGTCAAAAATTAATTTCAAAGTGAACTATCCCATTAAAGTGTTCAGCAGGCATTACTTTTCAGTGTATCATAATCCTTGACAAATCATTCTAATATGCTGATATGGTGTTGTTTTTATCCTAATTGACTGTTATTATAAATGTTAAAAGCTGTAGGGCTGCTTTTTTGCTTAAAGAAAGTTTGTAAGAACAGCATTTATTTGAAATCTTGGTACATGCTAATAATCATTAGTTAAGCATGAGTAAACAGTTTACAAATACAGCTATAAATGCTTTCTTCTTGATTTAAAAGCATATATAAAATTTGTATTTTCATCCTTTATTAATGATCAATTTATCATTTCATTTAACATGTATTTATGCTGTTATTCAGTAGTTAGAAAGCATTTAGTAATGGTCAGGTAACCATTTTGTGAGCTCATCTAAAGTGAGGACTATTCATGGCCTTGTAAAGCCTTTATAAAGGAGATTTAAAGGCTGTTAAATATTTCTATGTTCTGTATCACTGTGTTGTGTTTGTTACATTTTACTGTTTAGAAGATTGATGCAGCTTTAAATCTCCTTATAAAATGCATGAATAGTCCTCACTTTAGATGAGCTCACAAAATAGTTAACTGACCACTACTAAATGCTTTATAACTACCTGTATTTTACTACATTTACTTACACTTTCTAAGTGATCTTATGAATGACTGACAACTCTTAAATAACTGGTTTGTAAATACTGCTATACTTCATTTAGAAATGATTAATTGATCATTAACAAAGTATGAAAATACAATTATTAAACGCATTATCGATATGCTTATAATCATGAAAAAAGCATTTATAGCTGTATTTATAAACTGCTTATTAATGTCTATTAATGCTTTATAAATGATGAATTACTCATGATTAACACATGATTAATAGCGTACAGTTATTATTAAGAATTACCGAAATCTTTTATAACTTAATAAATGTACTTACTGTCTCTTTTGATCAATTGAATGCATCATTGCTGGATAAAAGTATTAATTTAAAAAAAAAAAAACAACAACTTTTGGACAGTAGTATATCCGCTCTACTTCATCTTTTTTTCTCTCCTTATTTCCTATCCCACACATTCCATTTGTGCTGATTTAAAAACCATGTCGAACAAGTCCACAGTGTCTCTTCTTCACCCACAAGGGCATAGACACACTCATTTTCTCTCTCTCGCTCAAGCCCACATTCAACCAGAAGAAAGCACTGAACAAACCAAACGTGTCAGACTGGCCCCACAGGAGCAGAGATTTTAAGTCCTCCACATCTCAAGTCCATCACACTTCTCTTTTGCTTTCATACTTTGCCATGCATCACTCCTTCAGACAGGCCAGAGAGAAGGAAGATTAAGCATGTCCAAGGGTCACTTTTCATTCATCAGCTCAATTTACTGTAAAACATCGGTCAGCAGGTTTAAAGCTACGGAGAGCGAGAAAGAGAGAAAATGAAGAGTAAGGACAAGAAGAGAGTGAAGACAGAAAGTGAGTGCAAAAGAGCCCTGTGAGGATTCGGCTGAAAGACAAGCAAACCCTCCTCTTCTTCTAAATCATACCATTCTTCACCTCTTTTTTCTGTCTATCATCCATCCATCACGCCAATCACCCCCTTGTGGGATAGTGAGTCACCTTTACTCTTTATTTAGCGGAAGAATGAGCTCAGACACTCAAGTTTCTTTATTGGCATCTATAGATGCTTTCCCACCGTCTAGCCAAATCGTTCTCATTGCTTAACCTTGAAAACTTGAGAAGTGTTTGTCTAAAGTTTATAGACCTTAGTAAGGTAAGATGCCATATTGAATGAAAACGAGGATGTGAGGAATAGATGTACAGTTTTTACAATGGAATTGTAAAATGGTCATGGGTCGTGAAATTTTCACAACTGTTTTATGGAGTTTTTGTATACTGAAAGTTTTTTCAGAAAGACAATTCATCGGATTGTTGTTAAACAACAGTACAATCCATTGAATGCACTGTATTCTATCCCTCACTGCCTCGTTTTCATTCCTGTCAATACTTAAATATGGTGATACCCTGACAAAGGTCTTTATAGTTTGAAAGAATGTATAAAGTAACCGCATGCTTAAAAATAGGTCCCCAAAAGGGGGTATTCGCAATGATATCATAGAAGAACCAATAATAATAATCTTTTTGTGAACAATTCTTAAAGGTGAACTCCGGCGCAAAGTGAACCTTTGGTGTAATAAAACATCGGTTGTTTTCATGATAATCGAATGTAAAGAGTTTTTTCTCTAAAATCGGTTTAGCGTATAATGCTAGTAATGGGGGCATTTAATAAGTAAAAAGAAATCGCTAGTTTATACCACTAACAAGGCTCAAAATAGCCCCACACTAACACAGTAACATAATGAGGGTCCATACATGCAAAACGAAGCATTGAGAACTGTGTAAGTGTACAGACCGTTTAATAAGAAGATACTTTATAAAGACAGTCCACTTCGTGTATACAGGCCTTCGAGTCATCTTGGTAAACAGTTCGTTTTGCATGTATGGACCCTCATTATGTTACTGTGTTGGTGTGGGGCTATTTTGAGCCTTGTTAGTGGTATAAACTAGCGATTTCTTTTTACTTATTAAATGCCCCCATTACTAGCGTTATATACGCTAAACCGATTTTAGAGAAAAAACTCTTTACATTCGATTATCATGACTAGGTACCAATGTTTTATTAGACCAAAGGTTCATTTTGCGCCAGAGTTCTCCTTTAAAAGGTAACAAGATTACACTAACTTTTCCTCAAGTTTAATCAGTGTCAACAATAATGACAAAAGTCCTAAAGTCGCTAAATAAAATAGCTGAAAGTCTTTTTTTGACTTGTTTAAACAGTTAAACTTGACACTGTACTTAAGAAGAAAAAAATCAAAAAAAATCAATCAAGAAAGTAAATTTATAATTTACAATAGTAAAAACTATAACTGGTGGAAAAAAAAATGTATTTTGGTAAGGCTAATGTGAATATTTATAGACTGAGATCTAAATGAGCAAGCTGCACACACACAGACTTCAAAAACAATCTAATTCAAACACCAATCCAGAGCATCAACATGCACAATTTGCATGAAATAAAATCTATCAGCTGTCATTTTCACTCAAATGATGCCTTCAATCTCTCATACGGGTAAATCAGCACTCAGAGAAGCGTAGCCCTCCACAGAGTGCTCTTTACTGGGGTTTACCTCTATTACACAAACAGACACCCGGCACTTTGTTTCACCAACACGCCTGCTGAAGAAAAACTCATCCAAATCTATAAACCTGAGTGCTTCTCGTTTCTTTTCCATTTAATTCCGCCTTCATCTAGTAAAGAGGCAGCTCTGTGACATGCCACGTGTCCCTCCTTCCTCATGTTATTTAGGGTGACAGCTGAAATGTTATTAGTTTTTCTGCTTTTTTCTTCCTTCCAGATAGAAACATTCAATGCATAATGCAAAATACATTTTAGATCTAGTAAAGGTTGGTAACCAGAGCAGCAGTGAGGGAAGACTGCATTATCGCCTGGAGAAAAACAGCTTTTGGTCAGGCTATTTTTTCATAAAGAATGCACAAATATGTCTTGTAGAGAGCCAAACTTGTGGGCACAAATGATTTCTGTGTGCACTTAAACATTATATATTTGTTTTATGTGAATTGTATTTCTTAACCATAGTGTGTTGATGTAATTTTATTTTTGTGATTTTAAACCTGTGCTTATCTTTTAAGGTTGCCTTTTTTTACACCAGGCTGGGAGATTACCGATGAAAATAAGCACTTTTGAGCTAACTGAGGTACATTTACGTTGTTTCCTTGTTGATTAATGTACACAGTCCCCTTTCAAATGAAGAGAAAATGAATGAAATTAAATGAAATGTACAATGCCTGGCACTAGGTGATGCTGTGGGACAAATATATTAAACATATTATAGTATTTAAGGTTGTCAATCAGTTAAAATCTTTATTGAATTGATTACAAAAAGCCATAATATGGCTTAATTAATTGCATTAAATTGCATTTAGTATTTGTTGACAAAATCTAGACAAAGCTATTTTGAGTACATTACATTATAGATTAACAAAGGCCCCATTCACACATTAAACCTGGTAATTTACTGGAAAATTACCATATAAGCATTTTTAGTAAACACACAGAAACCACATATTACCTTTACTATTTCTGCTATAGAAAGATATAGTCAAAATTTTAATTTACCAGTAAAGACTGTAGGCTATTGATTAGACTTTCAACGCGGCTTTAAAACTGGTTTATAAGTTGATATATTGTTTTATTCCTTTTTATTTATATATTGTTTTAAGCATTGTATATAGTATTTTTCAGCTTCTCACACCACGAGTGCCACAATTTAAGATGTTACATTGTATTTTTTAAACCCAATGTAATTAATGTAAATATTAATAATAATATACATTTCTTTAAAAACCTAACTTTATTAGACAGCTAAAAAATATAAAATCCATAGGTAAACTGACATTTCATTTCTTTTTTTTCCCTTTAATAATTTTTGTTTATTTAAAGAAATGTTTAAAATCATTTATTAATTATTTATTAATTCTGTTAGTAATTTATCATCGATTCATTATTATAATAGTTTGTTATATAATTATAGAATTATATATAGGCGGATTTCAAGCATTTATTTTTCATTTACCAAATTTTCGATGCAATCATTCTTAAAACAGCTGTGATGAACATAAGCAGCGCTAACATCTCTTTATGATTTATGTTCTCCTACATTTGCCCACCTGCAGTTCTCGGACTACACTCTTGATGAGGTAATTTCCAAGCTCCACCCCCTGCAGCCCAGCCTGAGTGGAGGAGATGGAGTAGAAGATGGCAGCATTGATCTTGTTCACATCCTCTTCTGCATCTAAAGTGGCAAACTCTCTCACGATTCCCTGGGAAAATAAGAGGCACATAGTAACAGACTCACAGGGGACTCACTGGAGGCATTGGCAGATTTCTGTACATTCTGAGCACATCGTCTTTGTTCTCTGTACATTACTCCACTATTGTCTCTGAATACATTTGCCTGATCCTGCATCATTCATGGACCCAATAACACATTTACACTCAATTTAAATTTTAACCACCCAGCCATCAATTATTCTTTGTGATGAAAAACAAATGCGATTGCCATTTGCATTTACCTGGATGTTATTTGCTATGTCCTCAGTTAAGGCAACATGAAGCACCACCAGTGGTTCTCCAGGCATCGAAGCGTGGGTGAAGGCGTAACATCGACGGTACGGCCCCACTCTGCGTTTGATATCCGTCCAGTTCCGCACAGGGTGCACCGCCTCGTACCTGTAAGATCAGAGAAAAAAGGCTCAACTAGGACATCAAAAAAGGAAAAAGGAAATGTTTGCACGTACGAGAGAGATCTTACTGGCTGATCTTCTGAAGGACCTCGCAAGGGGACTGCCAAGTGATTCTTTCGAGTCGGAGTAACCCAACAGAGAACCATTCTGACAGAAGACTCTTCAGAGTGCTGTTCAGATCCTAACACACCAAGATACACAAACACAGAAGAACTGATAAAGAATGTGAGTAGTGAACATGTAGTTTCATCACCAGCATATACTGTCCTACAGCTTAAAGTCCCCTACTTTTTAAGTTTTTAATTTTTTTTATATAGACCATTTCACAAGATGTAAACAACACTGTTCCAGAAGCACTTCCTGTTTCAATTTTTTAACACTACATAAAAGCTGGGATAAAATACAACCAACAGAACATTTAAAACTGAATCAAAAAGTTAAACAAACATCTTTAAGATGTTTTCTTTACATGTGAAATAAAGAAAACAGTTACAAACTGAAACAGGAAGTGTTTCTGGACCAGTGTTTACATTTTGTGAAATGGTCTATACTATTATTTATGAACTATCATATTTTATGAATAAGGTTCAGGTTTAGTTTTAGTGCTTCAACAAACTTATTTTTAATATAATATTTACATTTTATTTTAATTCAGTTATTTCAATTAACAAAAAATAATAATAAGTTATAAGAAGTTCATTAATAAATAAGTTTTTAATTGTTTTATTTAACCATAATAACCTTGGATTGAACCTGACCCGAATTAAACCAAATCAAATCAGACTCAAATTAAAAGGAATCATTTACTTTTTAAATGTGATTCCAGTCACACTGTAAAAAAATATTGTTGGTTTAACTTAAACTTTTAACTTAAAATTTTAAGTTGATTGAAATGGAAAAAGTGAGTTAAAACAATGGAGATTGATTTTAGCATCAGAAATTCAAAATAATAAGTTATCTGAACTAAATAAATTATTTAAGTTGATTTGACAAAAGAAAAAATGTTGTGATAACAATTTTTTTTATCAACTATATATATATATATATATATATATATATATATTTTTTTTTTTTTTTTTACGGTGTAGGTACAAAGTTATGTGAGTTATGTTCAAATTAAAACTGTTAAATAATGTTTTAAATAATTTTATTTAATATTTTTTTCATTACAAATCCAACACAAACCTAAAGTTACATATGAAAATACTGAATTGGACTGCTTTGAAATGCAAGGTGTGGAATGCAAAACCGGAGCAATTCCAAGAGGGTCCTCGCACCTCTGAAAATGATCATGCAAAACTAAATCATGTGCAAAAACTTGCTGCAAAAGAGTAGATCATTGCTTGTTTGATATTATAATTCATGTGCAATACCCAACAATTTTCAAGAACCGTTCTCAGTACAGCTGCGCTCATAATGGTGCCTAATTATAAAGTGTGCGGCTTCCGTTGGTGGAATTAATATTTCACAGGCGCTTTCACAGATATTGTGAAGCAACCCCAACCAACTCATAGTTGCCATTTCATCTGTCCTGTACAACACGTTCAGAGGAGTCTCATTTCCCTCTGCAGCTCTTAGTGTGTTTATTTGCTCGGGTGGTGTTCTCATTAGAGCGCAGGGATCGGTGTTCGAGGACGCTGAAAGATTTCTGTGGTAAACACAGTTCCATTTCATCAAAGAGCTGTTGCTCTCCACATGAGATATGGTTGTGCACTCTCCCTTGAGGGTCAGATTTCTTTCATAATGGTGATGAGGAACACAGCGTGCATACAAAAATCTAGATCTAGTCGCTGACGGACTCACACAAAGCAGCTTTAAAAATTCTAGGCTAGCCTGTCCCACAGATGCATGCGCTTAAAGGAATTGTGGGCCTGTCAATCAAACATCAACACAGGCCATCTGTGCGTGCTTCGCCCTCATCTATAGGTAGTACACGAAAAATCTGACCTTATTGTAGCACTTTCAGCGGTGCCTGCTAGCGAAAGATCTCGAATTATCATTTCTCAGCACGCTTTTCCCTATAAAGCCGGTTTGCTTAGATCAGCATACATAAGTGCCACTAAGTGATGCATTTGCATGTAGAAAATAACCAGGGGGTGTGAAGGGAAGATGTCTGAAGCTCCCAATAGCACCAAAACAATCTAACAAAGTTCAGATTGCAGTGTTTCTTGAAAACGGGATGGCTGTTCAAGGCAAGCAGGCCATTGGGGACTAAACTGGAGTAGTAGTCTACAGCATTTTGCTTTTCTGTCTGTCTCAGCTTTACTCGGTGCAATCCACAGCCTATGGCTGCCCCAGAAGTCAGCGTTCCACTTAACATTAAACTCATCAAATCCTCTCTGGGCTGGGAAATTACTTCTAAGCATTTATTCGATGTTCTACCTTTAAATTCAAGGCGGCTGAAAGTTTTCACCTCAAAAAGAGTTGTATTTGCTTACACGGCTGAATTTACTCTGGGGCCAAGCTTGCATAAATCCAACTTTGATATGTACCATCGCACTGCAGGCCACGACTTTCAAAAGCGCCGCATTGTTTGGGCCGTTTCATATATTTTCTTGTATGTCTAAGAGAGGGGAAGATATCGAATTCAAACTAAACTAAGCATCAAGGCAGATGCCGAGATCACAAATTATTAATCCCACCGAAGTGCTAGAAAAACCTTTGCCACGCTTTAAATTAAAAGGGCAGAGAACATTTGCTGCGTGTCAATGACGGCACGTGAAATTGGGCCTTTGACATTCTCAGATTTAACCGACATGAATGAAAAGTGGAGAAGGCAGGTGCAAATGGAAGAGATCATGGCATTAGAGCAATACCTGTTCACACATAAAATGAAAGTCTGTTTTACACCGTGAGCATTTCACAAAACTACTTTGTAACACTTTCTATGTAATGCTTTTAAATGCATTAATTACATATGCCCAGTAATGCACCTTGTAATGTATTGTATGGTCTCGTGAATAAATGTAACCACAGTTGTAATGTTTATAATATAATACTAACATTACTATACATTATTATAATACTTATCTATTCAGTGAACTCACCTTTAGAAAGTATAATGCATTAAAACACATGACAAACAAGGAATTGTATATGTAACAAAAATTCTGCAAATGTTATAATGGATTTTGTGTACAATAACTAAACTGATAGTTCAACCAAAAATGAAAATTATTCCCATGATTTACTTATATATATTTACACAGATTGCATTAATCTGAAAGAAGAAGGTCATATACACCTAGGATGGCTTCAGGGTGAGTAAATCATGCGCTAATTTTCTTTTTTGGGTGAACCATCCCTTTAAAGAAAACATATAATGCATTATAACATTCAATATACATATATAAAGACTTTAAGTAAACATTTAAATTAATAAATGTAGCTTTGTAAAATATATAAATGACTTAAAGGGAGAGATCACCCAAAAAATTGAAATTCTGTCATTTACTCGCCCTCTAGTGGTTTAAACCTGTATGATCTTCTTTCATCCATTAAAGGGATAATTCACTTTGAAATTAATTTTTGATATGTTTTAGCTTACCTCAACGGCATCCAAGATGTAGGTGTCTTTGTTTCCACAGTATTTTCAATTTAGATTTTTTTAGGTCAAACCGTTCTTGTCTGTCAGTCATATAATGCCAGTAAATGGGGTCCAACTCAAAGAGCATGCACAGAGAAGTCCAAATTAAACATGTTTTAATGACTCGTAAATGTAAGTACACATTGTTGGCCTAAGACACGAAACAAGTGGTTTGTGTGAGAAAATGAACAGTATTTATATCGTTTTTACCTCTTGTAATCACAGTCACGTCCAAGTGACCTGAGGCCGCGGGCGCATCGGCCTGTACAAGCGCTGGAAAGCGCCGATGATCTCTCGCACGGTTGCGAAAAAAATTCAACGTTGTCTGTTGATATATCGAAATCGTCTTCCATTGCGATTTCCTGTATATCTAAATATGTTTCTTCACAGTGAAAGGTAGCGCTTCCGAAATCTCTATGTAGACAATGTAACTGTTCATTTTCTCACACAAACCACTCGTTTCATGTCTTAGGCCATCAATGTGTACTTACATTTACGAGTCATTAAAACATGTTTAATTTGGACTTCTCTGTGCATGCTCTTTGAGGTGGACCCCATATACCTCCATTATATGACTGACAGACAAGACCTAAAAATATCAAAATTGAAAATACTGTGGAAACAAAGACACCTACATCTTGGATGCCCTTGAGGTAAGCTAAAACATATCAAAAATTAATTTCAAAGTGGGCTATCCTTTTAAAAAACACAAGAATATATATTGAAAGTTATTAGGGTCCAAACAATATTTTTGTGTGAAATCCTAATAGCAAAAAAATAAATAAAAGAAAACTTATTTTCTTATCAACTTAACTGTTTAATAGGCTATTTCTATTTTTTTTTACACCAAAAGAAACACATAAATGTTAACACTTTCAAAATATTAAAATCATAGATGTAGCTTTGTAAAATATGTTGAAAATGGCATGTAGTAGATGTAAATCAAATCAACATATTGCTGTATTTGAGTTTTTTCTTTTTCTGTTTAAAGTGCTTCAGAGAGCAGACCTCTCCTGCTATAATATAAACCTAACGTCAAAACTAATAGACTGAGGATGGACATGTAAATGGCTAACTGACAAGGCACCCACTGTAACTAACTTTCAATCATTAATATTGCAGAGGGGAAATCAGTGCAGTCAATCTAAATTGTTCTGAGGAAAACTGTGGAAAGCTTGCCGAGAGTCCGAAACAATGCAGACTCAGAGGAGATCTGCAGGACACCTGTTTGAGTCCAGACAGACTACATGTTTTTATCGATTATATATCAAGAGATACACCTGCCCAGAGATTTGAACTGACATTTCTTTGGGATCCTGATAATTCTGCTTGGGAGAGTTTGGGATGTGTGATTCAAGTTTACTGCAAAGCTCAGCATCTTAGCTGTTCTCTGTCTTGACCGATTATTGTCGTTTTAATGCATTTTGCCCTTCAGCACTCTGGCTGGTAGGAGGTGAGCTAAATCAGTTCAGGTGCAAGTTCACAGTTTATGGGTTTTGGATCTAGTTTTCAGTCTCTTTGTCGGTGAATCAGAGGTGTTGTAGTCATTTTTAATACTAAGGTATTAAAACAGTTTATTTTTACACCAATCTTGAGAAGTGATTCACAATTACTGGCTAAATAAATGCTAATATATTCCTGATTATTAATTTGAAGCAGTAAGAATGTTGAAGAAAATATGGTTTGCAATGTCACACTTCATTCCAGCCCATGTACTAATAATATCCTATGTATTTTTTTAGCACTTTCTGAAAACATTTTACTGAAAATTGCAATGGTTCAGTTTGGGTAAAAGAAAACCTCCTTACCCTGAATCTGACTGCTATTTCACCCCACTATCACTAACTCAGACATATTAATGACATATAATCTGATTTCTGATATAGGGCCCAGTGGGCTGGAGGTGTGCCAGACGATTTCTCTGAAGCATTCCTTAGGGATATGCTGTAATGCAATATTATTATAGATAGAGAGAAGCAGGGGAAGCCAACGCTGAGAGCTGTGCTAACACTCAGCAACATGTGAAAGGGCTTTTAAATGAAGTGCAGAATACACAATGAATGGTCATGTGACCAAATTATTGCTTGGCTGAATGTCAGCTTGACATCAATTGAGCTTTCAGAAAGTATTCAGATGTCATTGATTATATGTCAAATTACAACATATTTAAATTGAAATTGTATGAGGTAATTATGTATCATACAAATGGTCGAATATAGTGCAAAAGGTTCTTTAAAAATGCAAAGAAAAAGATTTGTTTCTTTTAAAACTGTTGGAAGGTTCCAAAAGAAACCTTCCTTCACATAGAAGGTTTCTTGAGGAACAAAAAGATTATTCTATGTGGATTTAAAGAAAAAAGGCTACTATTTCTTAAAAGTAGTATGTGCAAAAGTACTAAAATTCTGAGTACTTGAGTATTTCAGTACTTTTTCACTTATTACTTTTAAGAAATAGTAGCCAGCGTAGTAAGCAATACACTAATATTCTTTTTTTAGTAATACGGCCAGGGCGCGTATTCATGAAAAATCAAAATGCAAAGAGTAGCTCCTAGTGACAAAATTGGGCATTTACTCTTAAAATTAAAGAATACATTGGAGTTTAGACTGCTTCAAAAATAAGCACCAGGACAAGATATTGTGCAAGTGACCTAGAGGCCGTCTACAACCCCTAAAGGTGATGATACACAGTCACAGGGCAACTTTTTGAGTATTGTTGCTGGGCATTGTTGCCGTCAATGGGCAACCATATGAGACACAGGGCCCACGACCAACCTAAATTATCCAGATAGAAATGTATTGCCCATTTTCAATGGGAAAGTGTCCAAGCAACAATCGCTTGGCAAGATTTCCCAGCAACAGTGCTCAAAAAGTTGCCCTGTGTATCATCTTTAGAGCACATCTCTTTGGCTGAAATGGGGGAAACTGTCCAGACTTCAATGATTTCTTTGCACTTCACAGAAAAGCTCACTTTTGAAAAAGGCAGAGAATATCATACTGATGTTTGAAAAGAACCTGAAATATATATATATATATTGGTCTGATGACCTACTTGGCCTCAAAACACTCAAATCAAATGAAACCCAACATGCAGTAGTTCTTCGTAGATCTTTTTCAAAGTAGATGCCGCATTAAATGGTTCAAATGAAAGCAAGGCTGTCTTTTAAAAATCTGAAGAACCTTCTTACTATAACATTTTGTGTAATGGAAAGGTTGCATGGATACTAAAGGTTCTTTGTGGATTTTTAAAAATAGTATATTTTTAAGAGTATACAGTATGTTGCGTGAAGCATGGCATTTTCTTTTGTATTATTCAAAGAAACAAAAAGCAGGTCCAAGGCACTCAGTCAAGTTTTCAATGAGGAGAAGGATAAAGTTAAAAAAACTTTATTTAGTACTATAAAGGCTTTTTAACTTTATCCTCTCTCTTAATTGAAAACTTGAGTGCCTGGGAACTGCGTTTTGTTTCTTTGGATCTTTTCCCAACCCCAAGAGCACCTACCACGGATTTTATAACTTTACCTGAGCGCCTGGTTGAACCTTTTACAGTTCATCTTTCTATGATTGTTGCCATCACGGCTAAGGACATTACAGATGAGGCCAATTACAGACAAATCTTTGAGGAGAAACAGTGTCAATCTGTTGAGTTCAACAGAAAAATTATCCAAAGGACAAGGAAAACCGGTACACAAAAAGGTTTTTTTTTTTTATTCTGAAAAGGAGTAAAAGGAGTTTGTTTTTATTCTGCAATGGCCCAACCAGACTTGAATACTAATGAATGGTTTATTCTCAGATAGACTATTTTCACATTTTCTACACTGATTTTGAGGTAAAAGACGTCCGGGATTCTGTAGAAAGGATTTTAAACACGGTAAATGTGTAAAATGAAGCTGAAAGCATGCTTGCCGATAGCTGAAAGCATAATCAAATTAATTTGCCAAAATATTTAACACACAAACACGCAAGGGGATTTGTTGCATTTCGGGAATGGCAAGAAGTGTTACAATACTGCAGAATTCTGCAGGGAAAAAGGGATACAAATCATACATTTTTAAAAGCATAAGGTTCATAATAAATTATTCTTGATTTCTGAACAAATCATTCAAAACATTGTATGAAATTGTGTCAATTTAGCCAAATTTAGAGGAGCTAAAACAGTAACAAAATGTTGGCCACTGAAGACTTTTTCACTTGTGTACACAGACATGTGTCCATGTGACGTTGTGACTTAAATTAAAACAGCATGCCATGAATTCAAACATATGGCACCAAAACATTACAAACTATGTCACAGCTGAAGCCTGTGACGTTCACAAATGTGGGACTAAGGTCATCTGGCACCAAACACCACCACCAATGTGAAATCAGAGACCACCAGGATCTAAAGTAGGGGAAAGGGCAAATCACAAGTTTCCATACCATGTCATAACCAAAGCCTTTTTTTAGGAATGCAGTATTCACTGACACCATCTGAAAAGCCAAAAGGTCATTCCATGCCAGCAGAAAATTATGACATTTCTACATTTATATCACATTTTCGATAGCAAGTTTACTGTACAAAATCACAGAAACAGAGAGAGGAAATAAGAAACTGTTAATGGTTAAAAGAAAAAAAAAAGGTTGAGAGACAGCCTAGGGAGGGGACACAACTCAACTTTATTGTGGACACAACTCAACTTTATATAGTGCTGGGGTGACGCATTACAAGCAAAAAGAGTTACGTAATCAGACGATTTTTTCAAGTATTAAAGTAACAAATTACTTTCAAATTAAAATGAATACATAAAAAATGTTACTTTTTCAAATAAGTAAAGCAAGTTACTTTGTTTTCTAATTTATAGAGAATTTTAGAGTAAGGTTTATTTTTATTTATTTATTTTTTTTCGTGTATTTTAGAGTAAGGTGCAGAGCCTGTGTGTGTGGTGGATCGTCTCAATTTTGGTGTGAAATATGAAATAATAATTTCACTTTAGGTGTGTGAATGAGACTTTTTTGCCAAAAATGTTTTAGCCATTATTTTTGGTATTAAAAAAAAAAAAAGCAAGCCCAACCCAGGTGAGAAAAAGTAACCTGTACTTTCCCTAAAATGAAACAATTAGTGACTTTTTTTAAAGGAGTAACCCAGTATTGCAACATTACTTTTAAACCACAACACTGCATGAAGGACATGCACTTTTTCTCTTAGAATGACCCCAAAAACAATTACATTTTATACATAAAACGATGAAATATTTGAGTATGATGAGTATTTACCCTCATATGTGGGCTGTCACTAATTTTTGAAGAAGCGAACTCGATGAGATCTGCCCTGAGGTCCACCAGAAACTTCACCCCTCCCTGAACCTTGCTGATGTGGGTTAGGAGCTGTCGGTACCGAGGTGTTAAACTGTACCGTAACCTGTCCTCCACCTGGAGGATCGTGGCCACATCCCGCAACTGAGTGTCCTGCAACTTCGCAGCCAGATCCAAAGCCCATTTGTGATCTACCCCGAAATCATGAGACAACCTCGCGAGAAACTCCAGTCTTTGCTCTTTCTCTAAACTCTTGTAGAAGAACATAAACTCCAGACTGTTGGATTCAGGTGGAGGTGGAGATTTGTCTCTCATCTCATAGGTGGGCAATGGGACCACTGTCTTTTTCAGGATCTCCTCCATGCTTTTGTGCTCTGCGATGGAAGTGCATGGATACATGTTTCTGAACTCCCACGCTCTGAGTCCCGGGACCGTTTTTAAAACAGCTCTGTGTCGATAATACTTTAGCAAAGAGCGCGCGGCTGTAGTTATATAGAAAGGTGTCATTGCGCGCTTGACAGATTCGCACCAGAAATAAACCTACCTAGTATACAATGTTGAACTTCCGGGATCTCTTAAAGGGAACGCGCACAATTCTATGTCAAATGCATGCCAGTACAAAGTGCAATTTATTCTGTGTGATGATTATCCTAAAAACTCACAAATTTGAACTAAAAAAAAAAAACGCTATAAAAAAAATTATAACACTAGTAACCATTACCCAGTTGTTCAAAAAGTTTAGTCTGGAACCCCATGTTGTGCTATACAGGATCAGGTCATATTTTTCCCAATTTTTGATGGTTTTTCAAAACAAAATTGGATTGAATCACCCCCAAAAACAACTTCAAATTAAATATAATATTTTTATTTGATATTTACATGTGTTTGATTATTTATGGCACCAAAATCTCATGTTTACTTTACCAAAAGATTTGATAGCATGTCTACTTCTAATTTATTACTTTTACAGGTAAATTTAGGCTATCAAGAGTAAAAAAAATAAAAATAAAAATAAAAATGTGTGTGTATTACTTTATAAAAATGTTATTTTTGACCAGTTTAAAATCCACCCTTCTGCTGGGATAATCTTCATTGGAACAAAGGTATCCCAATTAAAAACCTTTTGAACACAAACTGGTGATTTGATTTGATCCAGATCAAAACCAAGATTGGATTTAGCGTTCTAATCTGATTTCAGAATCATTTTTTTAAACAATTTATTTTCCAAATTTGATCCAATCTGATCCGATAATGTTTGAAAACCTGCACCCAGGGGATTAAATTGATATTTTGAAGGGTAGAAACCCCTGTTTCCCACTCCCCAGATAAATTTATTTTAGTAAAAGTAAAAATAAAAGTAAAAAGTAGGCTATGTAAAGCAAAAATAAGTAAATAAATGAAAATATAAACAAATACATTATTCTATAAAGTTATAAATTAGAAATTGCCTTGTTTGATTATTAATTCATTATTAAACATTATTGTAAAAGTTATTGTCCGGAGAAATCACTCTTATCTTTCTCTGAAGAGTGTTTTCTTGCGGAATCGTGTTGTTCGTCTATGGCAGAGCCATCTCAATACATGGCTCTGGTCTATGCCTATTTTCCTGTCACAGAAACAACACCATAGAGTCTATGGTGTTGTTTCTGTGACAGGAAAATAACCGCGGTGTATTAGCCAATTAGAAAACGTAGAGACGGCTCTCTAACAAAATCAACCAATGGCGTGATCTTGAGGCGGGAATACCTTTTTGTCCGACCAATGGCATGGCAGACGCATTTGGGGAAACCTGTTTGGAAAGTTTTTTTTTTTTTGGCGCTAACGCTTGCAGTTGCTGTATACTCCGAGTCCGAGACCTTTCAAATTCACATGCGACTTTTTTTTAAACGATTTTAAATTATTATTTGTTGAACCAGGTAATTTTACAACGACATTTTAAAGATAGGATAAACTGGATTAAAAAATACCCACGACATCAAAACCTCAAACCAGTGGATCGTCTGTATGATTAGGAACCACGCGGACTCACAACAACTGCACAATCTACGGATTTTCTGGTTGTAAAGTTACATTAATGTTTACTGATTTGATTCCATTAGTGCATTTTATCTTTTGTGTAACGTTAGTTTGTGAACCAGTTAAGACACCTGATTGGCTTTCATATCAGGTTTATATTGTAAAATTGTTGCATTTCTGATTTTCATCAACATTTTAGGAATGGCGGAGAACTCAAGCTCTGTGAAAGCCATGGAAAAAGAGTTGAATGACAATCCATGCTCGAGTGAAGATGCATTTGCGTGAGTACAGCTGTTATTAAAATTACATCGCACCACTAGGCCCTTTATACAACATCAGCAACAAATGTTGCACTGCGTGTCTAATCACATCACATCCCCAAACACTTGTCCAAATATTCTGTGGGCTAGAGAAACTCTTGTTCTTGACTTCCTCCTGACATCCTGTAATTGTGCTCTTCAAATTCACACATCACCTCTAATGCATCAATGAAGTCTGCATATGAGTGTACGGCTAGGCTAAACATTTGTTAGTCAACTGAGAATAAGCGCTATTTAATGGCAACACAAACAACAGCTGCACATTATTATACACAGCGCTGCACTTTGCAGCACGAAACGCCTTTCGTGTTACTGCGAAAGATGGAGACAAATTGAGCCCCCCAAACAAATGATGTGCACCAGAAATCGTAAATCTAACCAAGTGTGAACTGAGTGCCAGAGAGCTTGCATTCATTATTCAGAGAGTTGTACTCATCTTCTTTATGAATAAATTATACTTACTTGATATCTACCGCATTATATGAGCGCGCTAACACCGGGGACATCCATCCGTCTCTGGCATTTGTAATTAATCTGATGAAAGACTTGAACACCTGTAAGTGTTGCTGACAGCAGCCTGTTGTGACGAAGCCTGCTGGCACACTGTCAAACACTCCAGTGAAGGGAGAAGTTTATTTTTAAAGCCGTTATATGGATTCGGCTCTCATTTATTCCCAACCATATATGCTTGTCTTTTGTCTCATATTCCCTACCTCATCCTTTGTGTTCCTCCGCAGAGTAAACCCAAAGAAAAAGAAATCAAGGGCTAAAGGAAAGGTGAAGTCTCAGCGTGAAGGGAAGGAGAAAACGCACAGGAAGGTAGTTCTTCAATGTCACCATTAATTTTCTTTCGTCATGCCCCTGGGATTCTCTCAAGTCCAGCTTAATTAAGTGGCCCTGTTAGCTTTGCTATAAAGGAATATTTATGCAGTCGTATCATTCAGAGCTTTCAGTCTGTTTCATAGGTTACAGGGACCCAAATATAACAAGAACGGACTGCTACGCAGAGCATAGCCTAAAAGCGTTTAGTCAGCGAGCAATCGAGTCTGTGATCTGGATGACAGATCCATAGGTTACGAAAACAGATATGTAACGAATCGACTGTTGCGCAAGGCAAACAACGCAATATTCCCTTTTCAGGTCGGTTGGACCAAACCACTCATTATCTGTGAACCTACTTCCAGCCATGCAGATATTTTTGTAGTGGAATATGATTCTCGTTGACAGCTTCGGGCGTGGGTTTGGCCTCAAGTGATCTAGATGGCTTTCCCTTATAGCAGGCTGTAAGCCATTGATTAGACTGGGCTTCCATGTGGTGCGTCAAACCTACCAAATCCCCTTTTTCCCTCTGCACCTTTACATTTGCATAATGTGGCTCCTTCATCTATTTCCATGTATTGCCTCTTCTTTATTTATTACCTGCCACCTTAATACTATGTTTTACTGGTTCTTGCACAGTGGAATGAGATGGAATTGTAAAGGAATGTCCTTGTCAAGTCAGTAAGTAGGTTGCTTGGAACTTATTTTTGAATTTTATTATTCAATTTGTTGGGATGTACGAACACGTGTGTTAAAGAGTAACTAAACCAACTTTTTTTTTAGTTAATGATCTGTAAGATGGATCTTTATTAATACCAGTCATTAATTCGAGTAACTTTTTTGACATTCGTGTATAAAGTGTTTTATTTCTACAATATTTAGTGTAAAAACGTCTTAGTGCTGCCCTCTTCAGGTTGAACGGTGGCTACTGCAGTTGAATTTTCCTATTGGTTGTTCTGCATTTCGTGACGTACGCAGGTTTCAGCTCACCACTCTCTTGGTACGAGCTAAGCACTTGGCAGTATAAAAACCAGCTTGTTTCGTCAAAACCACTATAGCGAGTCACGGAGTTGGAATTGCGAGTATTGATCAGGATAGAGTGTTTTAGCATTTCGTCCCCTGTATCTCTGCTGGGGTCTGCCCACTTTTTCAGCATTTTCAAATATGGCCAGTGGGTGGAGTCCATAGACATGTACACTAGACCTCACCTTGGCTACGGCAGTTCATTGGAACGAATGCGTCAATAGAGCCGCCATCTTGAAACAGGGGAGCCCCTCCACTTTAATGCATCAGCGTCAATGTAGTAGACACAGGTCTAACGGAAATAAAATCATCATGAATGCGATTTTTCTTGTTTTTTTGGTTTGTTCCAACGGTCAGACATGTATTTATCATTGATTCCAGAAAGAAAAAAATATATAGATTTTTTTTTTTTTTTTTAAAACATTCTTCCTAGTTCAGATTTCATCCGTGAAAATCATACGCTGCACAAAAGTCCTCCACCATCAATGAATTCGAAGTAAAGGCAGAGATAGCAGCGTTACCTAGCTACATCCTATAGATACAGTCGGTTGGTCTGGGAACGCCCCCGGGAACGCCCCGTCACGTGGTGTGAATTTAGCCCGTGGGGGAAAACATTGCCTTGGCGCTCATTGAAATACACGGGACAATCATGCTGAAGAGTTGCTGTGTCGTTTTCTGTACCACCAATAAACTAACAAATTATAAATTGAAGTTCTACAGCCTTTCTTACATGCATACAGAACCGGATAGGAGGACAAAATGGCAAAATTAATCATATCTTATTAGATTAGTGAGTAGAGGTCCCTGTGTGATAGGTGATATAGTAGTAGATGTTTAACTCGTATTAGGCAGTGGGCCAGATTTGTCTGACGTTACATCCCTTACGAAAAAGAACTATAGTAATCCTATGGCTATTATTCTATAGTAGTGTATAACTTTTGTGATGTTCTTTAATACCTCTATACTTCGAGGCTATGTCCCAAAATACTATAGTATTCCTATAGGATTAACGTACTATAATATTTTGTCCTAAAATACTACAATATTCCTTTAGTTGTTTTTAATAAGGGATGTCTCAGTCACATTAGCGTTATCAGCTGAAGGTTATCAGACTGCAATCTGTGAGAATTCGGATAACTGTCAGCAAAGTCCCTCTGCAACTTCGTAGCTACTAACTGATCACCGGATTTACAAAAGGATTAATAGTTTGGAGTGAAGCATACGTACAATTGGTAAGTGACATGGTTTTATGGACTTATAGTAACTTATACGCAAGTTGATTGAGTAATAGGCTTGTGTTGCCGGTAGCTTCCGCGATGTCTTACCTGGAGATTCAACCAGATAACAATAGTCTGGAAACGACACCTTCGGCCATTTGGTTGGGTCATTGACCCTGTTTTTAATTAAATAAGGGCAATCATAACCTATTACAGTTAATTTTGCAACGTACCGTTGCCGGTCGGCAGGCATAAATGACTCGCAATATGACATTTTTGTCATTCAAATACATAGGATGGTCGCGCTGCTTTCCCCCACGCCCCCCAACTATGACGCGTTGCCGACTGTATGTATGACAAGACCCCTGTTCCAAGATGGCGGCGGTTTTGACGCATGGTTAGAACCCCAAGGTGAGGTCTAGTGTATATGTCTATGGGTGGAGTCAGGCTCTGACCGGGGGTTTAAGCTATGTTTACACGGAAACGATTCTGAAGAGAAAACGTGAAAGTGGCGTTGTGTTATCACTTTTTATTCTGCGTTAGACAAGCGTTTTGGGTGGGCAATCCGCGCGCATATGGTGACGCAAAAGTGCTTGAAATTCAATGCAGTATGCACTCCAGGCGGCTAGGTGGCAATGTGGAGCACTACCACACAACAATACCAAGTCCGTGCGCCTCCGTACAACCTTCGCTGTCTAGCAGACTTTTGTGTTTTTTCCCTTTACACGGGAATGCGACGGTTGAGCGTTTTTAAGATTTCCACTCTGGAGGGTGGTTTCACTTTTGCGTTCACGCCGTCACCGTGTAAACGAAAGGCACATCCGATAATATATTTTTACGTTTTTACCCGCAAGTGTTCTCGTGTAAACAGGGCCTTAGTTACTCTTTAAAGAAATGTACTTTTTTTCTGCATGGATGCATTGAATTTGATCAAATGTGGCTATAAGAAAAACTTCACAAAAAAAGTCACTGTTAAAATATATTAGGCATAGCAATTATGTTCAATGTTGATTATAAGAAGGAATGTTTTCTTCATCACTAAATCAACATATTGCAATGATTACAAATGATCATGTGACAGTGACACTATACAACAGTAAAACAATAATAAATTATGAAACGGGTATTTTAAATTGTAATGATCTTTTACTGTTTTTACTGTTGCCTTGCAGGGGTTAAAAACGGTTTATTTAAATTAATTATTAATTTAATGAACATTTTATTTATATTATTTCAAATCCATAGTTGCATTAAACCCTGCTGTTTAACTCGGCGTCCATTGTTATTGATCGCCGTCCAGACGATCAAGGCAATAGTGCTACCATAATTAGGAAAAGCAAAAGAGAAGTTACCATCAGCTAGATGTCATGTTTTTTTTCTTCTTTTTTTAATCTTTCAGATGAAATCACCTAAAGAGGAGTGCATGGACTTTGATGAAAGAAGGTACAGTAAGACCACTGTGTCACATGTGAGGGTATTTTTAGTAGCTAGCAGCACCGCACATCGTATCGCAGATCCAGACTTTTGATTTAGAGAAATGGCATCAGCAGCCAGCAGCTGCACTTGGAAATGAGTTTTAATCCATTTACAATTCAAATATGCAATCATATTTTTTTTTCTCTTTCCTTTAGAGTTGATGAAAATTAATTCTGATGATTTGAAAGTGCGCAGTTCTGGACAATATCCATTCCGATTTTCTCGCTACATTGGCTGTCTTTCAGGAAATTAATTTATTTATTAGAAAGAAAGATGTGGCATGTCAGAAAAGTAATAAGTGAAAAGCATTCAGATCAAAATGGGCGGTGGGGGGGGTGGGTAGATTGGTGCCTGAGGCTCAAGTCTGGGAAAGCAAACGATTAACACAAAGCTGTATTTCATATACAGATATAATTTAATATGTAGGATTTGCAGATATAAAAGTTAGACCATCTCAAATTTCTCGTTGACTGTTTCTGTCTCGGTAGATAAGAACGGTAGATCTCTAATCAAGGACTTTGACAATCAGACGCTTGGTAAATCAATTCCCGCTGGTGATTGCAGGTGGGAGGTTGATTTACACGACAGAGGTCAGACTTTAAAACTGCTGAAGGTGTCCGAGTGTTCTTTTACACTTAACCTTTCCTGGAAAGTTCTTTGCTGAATTGAACCATTTGTAATTGTGATTGTAATTAATTGATTTGGTCTGCTCACCTCCCACCACATCTGAATCATGCTTTATGGAAATTGAAGCTTGCATCTCTTTGCAATTATCCTTGGACTTAATTACTGTAATTATGTAATTATCATCAGTGGCCATTAAGCATTATTGTGTAATCACCATAATTTAGTCATTGTCATTGGTCAATCTGTTTTTGTCCTTTGGTTTTTTTTTTTCTTTATTTGACTGAAGTTCTCACAGCCTTATAAAGTGTTATTGGCTGTTTGTCTCGTTTAGGTCTCAAGTGACTGTGAAGGAAGAGCCAGACAAAGATCCAGACTTTGTAACAGAAGGGAAAGGGAAAAAGAGGAAAAGAAAAGCGGATAAAACAGATGCTCCCTCTTCTACCTCAGAAGCACCTTTGTAAGTTGTTTTGTTTTTTCCTGGGTGTAGCAATGAAAAAGCCAATAAGTTAACACATCCCTTTGTTTATATATATATATATATATATATAATTTTTATTTATTATAGGTAAGCTGTGCCACTTTTTACTTAAAAGAGTCGTTCACTTTAAAAAAAAAACTTTTGCTGACTTTTGAACTTTTGATTTACTTTTGATTTACTCACCCCATGGCATTTGTGACATCACATAATAGGCAATTACGTTGAAAAGGTCTCACAGAACAGAGCAAGACGGGCATTAGTGCTTATAAAACTTAAACTTTTTTTTTAAATGACTGCTCTTTTTCGCTTATCCCTTTTTTTTTGGGTGAATTATCCCTTAAATGAAAATGATTCCATAATTTACTCACCCTCAAGCCTTCTTAGGTGTATATGACTTTCTTTTTTCAGACAAATACAATCAGAGTTATATTAAAAAACGCCCTGTTCTTTTCAAGCTTTATAATAGCATTGAATGGAGGATGATATTTTGTAGCCCAAAAAAAGTGCATCTATCGTTGATAAAAGTAATCCATTCGGCTCTATTGGGTTAATAAAGGCCTTCTCAAGCAATGCGTTTGTGTAAGAGAAATATCCATGTTTAAAACTTTATTGACTAAAATAAGTAGTTTCCACCAGACGACCTACGCAAGTCGACTTGCGCACAAAGAGGAACATTTGATGCGATGTATGACGTAGGAGTATAGTAAGCTTAAACGGCTCTCGTGGTTCAGACAAAGAGGGCTGGGCAACAAACTCAAACTCCTCCGATATTTATAATTTTTTTAATTTATAAAATGTATTAAATGTTTAAAAATTCTCGTTTTACACTCCTTTGTGACCCGTGTTTTGTTTAGCTCTTCTGTGTTCGTCAATGCGCCATGTGTTAGGTCAAGGGTTAGTCTTACGCTGTAAATCAGTCGTAAGCTAGTTATTTTAGTTGATGAAGTTTTAAATATGGATTTTTTTTTCTTTATGAAAAACGCATTATTTCGCTTCAGAAGACCGGAGTACTTTTATTAAGAATGGGTTCACTTTTTTGGCATTCAAAATCATATCCTCCATTCACTGCCAATATAAAGCTTGAAAGAGGTGGGACAACTCAGATTATATTCGTCTGAAAGAAGAAAGTCATATACACCTAGGTTAGCTTGAGGGTCAGTAAATCGTTGGGTAATTTTCATTTTTCATTTCAACTTTTTACCAAAAAAAAGATAATTTGCATCAATCACAGATACCTGTATATCATGCACTTGTATATGATGGGGTTGGTATTATTTTTTTGAAAGTCTCTTATGCTCACCCAGGCTGCATTTATTTTATTCAAAATCCAGTAAAAAGTAATATTGTAAATGACTCTTCTATTTTAAAATGTAGTTTAGTCCTGTGATTGCAAAGCTAAATTTTAGCAGCCATTACCCCAGTCTTAAATTGGGTATCACGTGGTCCTTAAACAGAAATTATACTAATATGTTGATTTGGTGCACAAGAAACATTTCTTGTCATCAGGAAATTAAGAGATGGAAAAGCTTTACATGTATTGACTGCTTACTGTATGTCCCTGAAAGGCCAAAGAAGAAGAAGAAGAAAGTTGCAGAAGAGGGACAGGGAAACTCTGCAACAGCAAAGAAGAAAAAAAATAAGGACAAAAAAGAAAAGGTGCGCTTTACACAGAGTGCATTAGTGGTACATTGATTATAGAGAGAAAAACTTACGGCGCTTTTCCATTATCAGTACCAGCTTGGCTCGGCTCGCCTTGACTCGCTATGACGACCGGGTACCGCCACAAATAGTACCCGGTCGTCATAGCGACGCCTTTTTGTTTCCTCTTTGCCCCATCAAGCTCTCGCTGGATCCTCTCTTCGGCAACCAAACAGAGGAAAGTCTGCACCTCCTCGTTTGACCACGGCGTATTCTTCCGAGTTGCTATAATACTAGTAGTAAGTTTAGTAACTGTCTCTGGCCAAACTATTTAAACATGACGGGGTTATTCTGGATACTCCATCTGCAATGATAACGTAGTGAATGGTGACGATTCTCTCTCACCAATCAGCAATGGGCATTGTTTTCACGTCACATTTTAGTATCGCTTTAGCTCGCCTTAGCTCGCTCAGAAAAAAGTACCCGAAAGCAGGTACAGGTACAAATTTTACACAGTGGAAAACCAAACAAAGGCGAGTTGAGCTGGAACTGTGTAGTGGAAAAGCGTCATTAGTGACTCTGTGCTGAAATGCTAGTAATTGTAGTATTGAAATCCAAAAATCTTTAAAAAGGACACATGCTGAGATGAGTTACATAAAGGCACAGTTGGAAAGTTCTGAGGTACTGTACATTAGTGATTTTTGCATTATTATTAATTTATTTTATATTAATGCCTCCACCAGGTTATTTTTTGTGTAAAACTATGACAAAAAAAAGAAAGAAAATAAAATAGTCTTCATTGAAACTTAAAGGGATACTCCAGTTTTTTTAAAAAATAGGCTCATTTTACAACTCCCCCAGAGTTAAACAGTTGAGTTTTACCGTTTTCGAATTCATTCAGCCGATTTTCTGATATTTAGAAGAATATCAGTAACCAGACAGTTTCTGGTCGGATTGACTACCATAGTAGGAAAAAAATATACTATGGAAGTCAATGAGACCAGAAACTGTCTGTTAACTAATATTCTTCTAAATATCAGAAAAGTCAATGAGATCAGAAACTGTCTGTTAACTAATATTCTACTAAATATCAGAAAATCGGCTGAATACATTCAAAAACGGTAAAACTCAACTGTTTAACTCTGGGGGAGTGGTAAAATGAGCCTATTTCCAAAAAAAAGTGGAGTATCCCTTTAAGTTCACATGGTGAAAAGGCATGTTAGCACTTTCCTTTTTTTCCCCTCAAATCATTTCATTCATCGTTTGCTATTCAGCTAAACTGCAGGGTAACGCAGCTTGTCCTTTGCAATCACCCTAAAATCTGATGGATTTAAAAGACCATGTCGCAAAATCGGTCGCTGTGCTGAAAAGCCATCATTTTGTTCAACAACTGTCTGTTGATAGTCATTTTAGTGCTGCGGAGAGCAGTTTTGAAGAACATTTCTCTCTTGCAGAGCTCAAAATCTTATTCTCAGGAGAAACCGTTTACAGTTTTGTTTTTGGCTTACTGTGAAAAGATGCTGTCCATGTCCACACTGCGCTGCCCCTCAGGAGTTCATTTTGGTCTGGTGTTGTCTATTTTCCCACCGCAGACTTGACTTCTTCTGTGCGCTTAAATTTATCCAAGTATTTTGATCTTTGTAAAAGTAAATGTTTTTTGTCTCCTGTGGGTGCACTAACATTTTAACCAGGAGTGCTTTCTTTATCGGAATAGCCACTATTGACACTATTGTAGAATAGAATAGAATAGAATAGAATAGAATATACTTTATTGTCCCCTAGGGGAAATTTGTCGTGGACTCAAAGTGCGTGGTGCAAAGCGCAAAGTGCAAAGTAGTAGCTGCCATTACAAACTATAATACACATAGTAAAACAAATACCAGCTAAAGACGTACATATAGACTAAACACACACTCATGACACATCTAATGAAAATCCAAAAAAAAAAAAAGTCATGTCTAGAGATTCTCTGAAAGTTTAAAAAAATTATCTCCACACCAAGAACTTGTGACAAAATTGTCAATAGCAGTTTATCATGTTTGCAGGTACATGTATATACATACATACATACATATTATCACTTACATTACAGATTTGGCACATTACATACCAAAAACTAACAGGAGGATTAACACTCTCAGCTCAAGAGGTATGAACTGGGAAACTGTAAATACAGGATGTACGTACAAACATGATTAACTGCTGTTGACAATTTTTTCACGAGTTCTTGGTGGGTTGAGTTTTTTTTTATGTAAATCTTTCATGGCATCTTTGTATAGAAACTTAATTTAATTTAAACTTTTATAGAAACCTAAAGGAGCTGTAGTCAAGATTGTGGCCAAAACTAGGACTATCACTTTCAAATTAGGGTGTATCCCCCCTTTCCCCTTGACTCGAGGTGGCCAGATATGCTGCGGGATCCAGCAGGAACATAGGCTGCTACAAGAAGCTTCCAATGGCATGTGACGAGTCCTACACATTGAGTTTTTTTCTGTTAATTATTTATTTCGGACTTTGTCACAAAGTATTTCGGATTCATATCGTTTTTTTTTTTTTTTTGGAATTGTTTTTTTTTTTATCCAATTCCGACACGTTTGTATCTGCAGCTGTGGTAACTAGAGAAGAGCTGGCGACCCGAATGCCGTAACACTACTGACTCTGTGATTGGTAGATCGGTGGAGGGTGATGCATCAAAACAAAACACAAAATGACAACATCAACACTAGTTGAGGGCTGCAACTGCACTTTTTAATTGACAATATCCTGGCCGGACTTATGTTCAGTGATATACTGTAAATATTTGAAATGAACATGATTTCTTAATGTCTAGTGACATATCAGGGAAAATTTATGATTAATTGAAATAAATTTCTTGCATACAGCTCCTTTATTTTATGAAGAAATGGAAAGTCTCAGTCCTCCATAGGTGGCTTTGAGTCCAGCAGTGCTTGTTTAAACTGGTCATATTTTTGATTTTTTTCCACAAAATGCAGACAAAATGTTCACAAAGTTTGCAGTGATGACCCCTTTTTCCTTTTCAAAGGTGAAAAAAGAAGAAGAAGGAGGGTCTTCTGTCTCCACTAAGAAGAAAAAAACCAAAGAGGAAATCCAGGAAGCCAGGGCTCTCAAGATAAAGATGAAAGAGGAGGAAGAGAAACAAAGATGGCGATGGTAAGCTCTCTGCATGCAACTTCTTGAGACCTTAGCCCTGAAGTTTTGTTTGACACTTTCCTTGACTTTTTTTCCCAGGTGGGAAGAGGAGAAGTATGAGCATGGAATTAAATGGAAGTTTCTTGAACACAAAGGGCCGTATTTCCCCCCTGAGTATCAACCCCTTCCTGATGATGTGAAGTTTTACTATAACGGTATGTGTTCAGACATTATGAAGATCTGGTTGCTTCTGTTTTATTGATGAATCGTGTGGAAGCACTTCACAACAAAATGTGTTAAAGATTTTGTTCAGAGAGGGGGTCAGTTCACTGGTCAATGCTGATGCCATTAATTTTTCTGGTCTGGGCACGCAGCCCAGCCTAAGGTTGACCTGTTCCTCTGTTGGTGTCAGGCCTACTTCAGAGAGCACAGGAAGAGTCTTTAATCTCTTCGCTAAACTTTAAGGTCGGCTTTTTCTATTAATATCCACTCTGCCATTTACCATAGAGAGGTGTTTCTTAAACTATAAGTGCGTTTCGGAAGGCCCAGACTATTAATCTTGGTACAATAGCCCTGAGGGGAAAGTATTTGGATTTTGTACCTGAGACTCCCTGAACGGTAAGCTATAAATGCAGTTTTGATTATATTTGTCCTAGGCCATGATTCTCAGTGATGCATTTAAAATCCTATATTGAGGGGTTTGCTGTCGAGTCTTGTGGGAACGTGTGTCTGAAGACCCATTTTATTGTGGTTAAACCTTTTTTTCTTTTTTCATTGCTCAGTTATTCTGTGGAAATGATATCTTGTTTATCTGTGCTTTCGTTGTCACCAGTTATCTTGTGAGAAAATAAGTTAATAATGTTTATCTACTTTATTTGCAGATAAACTCCAAACTCTTAGTCATTAGTCATGTTGATTATTTACATATTTTGGGTTTGAGGTGTTTTTGGGCTTATAAATTATTAAAGTCACTCAAAAATGGAGGCAGATGAATGTGAGTTTGCTGGGGCAGAGTTTAAACAGACTAAATTATTCTTTAAGAGAAGTCCTGCATATGTTCCCAGAGAGAAGTCTTGTCATTTTTTATCGGAAGATTCAGTTATGACATTTTGATTTAAATTACAAGGCAAAAAATAAAAAAGGAAATTAAAGATATGCATGGATGTTTAAAATAAAATCTTTTTTTCATGCCAAGACTAGATGGTGGCAAATCATATGCATATTTAAATTACATTTTTGATTAAAGGAGCATTGCGGAAGTTCTGAAATTTCTTACCGTTACTGACACCAGTGGCCGTTAGAGAAACTGCAGCCAGTCTCATGCTCGTTCTCGGTTCGCGCGCTCATTATCTGGATTGTAGGGCTGTAGTCAACCAAAGAAATCCTTAGTCGACCAAAGTCTTGTCCTGCACAACGATTAGTCGACTAAAAAAAAAAGTGATGTTTTGATTGAAAATTTTTTAAACAATTGTCATAGAACAACAATGAAAAAAAGATCACAAATAAATAATAATAAAATAACTATAATAATAATACAATTCTTTGAAAATGAAGTGATTTTTATTTTTATTTTTTAACTGCAAAGTGAGGATCTCTGTCCTAGGTCTATAATGACAGTCACAATCGCACACCTGATCACACCACACGCTACAAAAAATATAACTGCTATCTGCCACATTATGAAAAATCCTAACAAAAGCTCTTGTTTTTACAGGCTTTATATTCTTCTTTACTTACAAATCTATGGGTTAACTTTTGTTCAGCCGATCAAGGCGTTTTAAATCAACACACACAAAAACCCAAATAGACTAAAAAACTATCCGAATTATAATAGGCTGTATTGTAGGACGGCATATAGGTTTATTTTCGTTTTGCATTATTTAGGCTATTTTCAAATGCGTCAAGTGTACAAATAAAAACGAAAACATATTAAGAAAACACAATCTATTGAGTCAGCATGATATAGCCGTTAAAAGGACTGCTCACGTCTTTTGCGCGCTCAAGTTCGATTTCAAATGTAGGCGCGCGGCGTGCAGGCTCATAATGGAGCAACGCAGTCGACTCCCTCAACAGTCTTGTCGTCTTTGTTTTAAAATGCAGACAGACAAAAAATGTAGATTTCTTGGACATTTTGTCGACTAAAGCCAAAACAAGCAGCGTTCTAACTGAATGAATACAGCATACTGAGCGCTATCAGCAGCGCAGACGCCCACAGGTGCGGTTCATGAGTGTTTTGTGTGTGTGCGCTAAAAACTGTGGCCCAGTTACAAAAATAGCCTAAATTAAAGGATTTAAATTTGGGGACAAAACATAGCCTAATTATATTTAGAATACAGCAATAAATAACTGCTTCTAAAAGAATAAATATCAAGGAGTAAATCATTAAAAATTATTTCTATTGTTAAAAATAAAAAAATAAAAAATGCAACTGGTCGACCAATAAGAATGTCAGTTGACCAAGACGGCATCGACTGATTAGTCGACTAAAGTTGACAGCCCTACTGGATTGTGCTGGAGGCTTTCCGTCCACAGAGTCCGTTTGAAACACCACTGAAAGCTATTTCCGCTGCTTACTAATGGCTGCCGTATGGATGTAAGCCCAAGTAGACGAGAACACGCACATTTTGTGAATTTTTGCCAATTCGGAAACGACTCCTCCACACACAATTGAGCCAACAAGCTGATAGAGGCAACCGTGGTGGACAGTCAAGGTGTCATTCTTTCTTTTACATTATGGTTGGCTCATAAATGTACAAATGAAGACTCTATCTTAAAGATTTCAGTACAAACCTACACATAGCCCCTTTAACTCTATGAAATGTATGTTGTTCAGTACATACTTGAACCCAGACAACTCATAATTGGTTGTTAGCTGGTTGCTTTTTTCCACACTGATGTCCTTATGCCAAGTGAATGTGTTCTTTTTGTTGTAGGAAAGGCAGTGAAACTCAGCCTGCCAGCTGAGGAAGTGGCACTTTTCTTTGCTCAGATGCTGGATCACGAATACACAACAAAAGAGGTCTTCCGCAATAATTTCTTCAGGGACTGGAGGAAGGTAAACCATTCCTTCACATGTAAGCCTAGCTCGATGTTTAACCAGTAGGTTTTAGAGTGAGGAGGGATGGGTGTCAGGTTATGAGTATGGAACAGTTATGAAGCTTGCAGCATCCCAGAATGCCTCAGGGCGTATCATGCAGAATTAATTTCGTGCTGCTTAGTGCTCAATGCTCTTGAAAATACGATTTGTGTAAAGGCATTGATATGCTAATCCAGACAACTTGCTTCCCGCATATGAACAAATCCAATTTAACTGTTTTATTATAACACGGAAGCCCCTGCTCGCTTCACTGAGCACAGTCTCCGCCCCGTCCCCGACTGTCAATCACGAGAATGAGCGAGAGAGGAATTCGAGACATTGACTCTATTATTACACTGCTTTCGAAAAGTGTTGTATTGAAGAGTGTTTTTGTCTCTACCTGATTGTTGCTCACTATTTTCTTCTGTGTTATCTGCAGCATGTAGCTAAGCAAACCGTTCATATAGATGTTTCATGACCTTTTGACCCATTTAGTGGTCATTAATGGAGACTAAACCTCTGAATACAATTAAGGGTTCAGTGGATAATGAATTTCTTGTGTTTCAGTGTATGGCGACCCACAGTTGTGCCCACATTCTGTGCAGTGCAGATAGCAATTAGAAAAACAAGGTCAATGAAAAGTGTGCTGAGAGGGAGGAGGCGTGTTTATGTACTTCTTAGCATTTGGCAATTACTGCACATTAGAGACCCGCCAGAACTAGGCGCCACAGGATGTAATCGGAGAGCAGCCTAACTCCTGTGGATTCATCTTTGATTGTCTTGAAATTCTAGCTGATACTGATTTTATATATATATATATATATATATAAATTATATATATATATATACCATTATGACAGTAATACTTTAATCAAAAATGAAAAAAATTATTTACTATGTTTTATAATGCACTAAAAGTGGTATGGTAGTGAATTTAGGCATCGAAACAATGTATACATTATGAAAAATAGATAATAAACTATCCATACAATGAAAGCCAATGGACATCAAAACTGTTTGGAAACTCATGTAGGCTTGTTAAACAAAGGAGAGCGAGTAAATGATGATTGAATTTTTATTTTTGGTGAACTACTGTATCCCTTTGAATGAATGTCATCATTATAATTGGGACCTTTGAGCTGCTGGTTATATTGTACCTGAAAAAAAAATCTTTGCAATTTACCACTTAAAAAAAGTGCTAGATGATGGCAAAAGACATTTCAGTTTTAAAACGGACAATTAAATGTTCCCCCCAAAAAACAATAACCATTATGGTGCCAATATGTTGAACCTACTAGCTTGACACCAGTGTTGGTAGTGAAATGTGTTTTTGGAAGCTATCATTGAATTATATTGTGGCAAAAATTATTAAAGGGACAATTAGCACTTTTCCACTGCTGGTACGACTCGGCTCGGCTCGCTTTAGCCCGGTTTGCTTTTCCACTACAGTTAGTACTGTTTCAAAGTGGGTGGGATTATAGACTGACTGTTATAGCTTTTGAGATAAAAGAGAACTAATGTGCACACTCACAGAATAAGACAATACTGCTATTTATATAGCACATTTCCCGTTATGAATTAACACTAGAAATGCCAGAATTCCAAAACTACTAGAATGGCCACAAACGGTCATTTTGACCGTTAGATTCAAAACAGTGTTTATTTCGTTGACGAATGATTTTCGTAATTATTTTCGTCAACCACATTTTTTCAAAGACGAAAACGAGACGATAACTAAATAAAAACTAGGTTTGAATGACAAACAATGACAAAAATGTCAAATAATAGGACTAGCAGAACTAGTGAACAGCCCATGCAGCAAAACAAGCGCAGGACAGGGCAGCAGAGCTCACCAATCTGGATCCAACTCATCTGATAATAGCAGCCGTCTCTTTTTCCTTGATGTGGAGTCTGACTCTGAATCACTCTCTGATGAGGAGGAAATGAAAAAAATACCGCGAAATTCAGTGCGGTCAATATGACCGACTATGGCCGAAATAGGTAAATATGTTCTTTTTTTTTTTTTTTTTTGCCTTGCGTTTATGTAACTTAATTTATATGAAAAGCATTTTAAATGAAAATACAGACAATTTTAGGAAAAGTCAGGTACCAGCAGGATTTTATTATTTTTTTCAACAAAGTTATTGTAGATATAAAATTCAATGGCCGTTCTAGTGTTAAAATACAATTTGGCTTGGTGGTCTGTTAGGTTGGATTGCTTTCACACCTCAAACAAACCGCCCGGTTCAGGCGGTCTTGGAGCGATTGTTTAGTTGCGGATCCGAGGGCGAAAATGTACCAGGTTCCGAAACAAACTCTCAGGTGTGAAAGCACCCGTAGGCTTATATTGGAGGGACCCATACCACAACTATAGATCTGAATGTCATAAGACTTTAGGTCTGTTAGTAACCACTCTGAACATGCTAGCTTTAGTATAGCAACACAACACTTCAGTTGTGTTCTAACTGTCCACTTTGTACTATGCACTATGTACTCTACCATCTAGTCTATCTATCAATGTTATAGAGTCTGATAGACTCTCAAATTTAAATCTTTTATAAACATTATATTTGGGGTCAGTAAAGTTTTTTTTAATTGATCAAATGTGACAGTAAAGACTTACATCGTTTCAAAATGTTGTCTATTTTAAATGAATACTGTTTAGAGCTCTATACATCAAAGAATCCTAGAAAAAAAATGTATTACAGTATCCACAAGAATATTTTTTCTGCACAACTATTTTCCATGTTGATAAGGTGGAATGTTTCTTGAGTGCCAATTCCTAAACAATGTAGTTGATTTGTGAGTAAGTTTTGTGAGTGTCTGTCTTTGGGGGGCATGCTTTTCCTTTCCCTCTCATTTGACTCTTTTCCTTCTCAGTGCTCTGGGCTCTGCTCCCTGGCTAATAGCCCAGGGGTGCCATTTATGGTTGAGGGTGCGTGTTTTTGTGACTGAATGGGGAGATGGAGGGGGGCAGGTCAGATGAAATTGCTTGTGTGAGGTCCCGTGGCACAGGTTCTCTTCACCAGCCCCAGGAGGAGAGATTAGAGTGAATCAGTGTTAGTGTGACATTTAGCACCGCAAAAGTGCAAGAATAAATCATAAGCCGACAAAAGGGAAACGCGTATGTCAGTCCTCTGTGACCCCTCCATCTGATACTTACTTTTCTCTCCTCTCATTTTTTTCGTTGTCCCAATTCTTTATCTCCTTTCCTGTGCTCCATGGGGAAACTGTGATAATCACAGGTGAGAGGATCTCGGTCCTCCAGTGTTATTTTGATGATCTTTAGTATCTTCTGATGTAGGAAGTGCTTGTTGTTATCGAATGCCATGAAACAGACCATATCCCGAAGCAATATCAGTGCAAAGGATCAGAAGGCACCCTTTTCATTGAGATGTATAAAACTGCTTAAAAAACATCAGAAGGGGCTCACTTAAAAAGACTTAACTTTGAAGTAAGGCTGTTTCACATGATATATCAGTTAATTAGTGACATATTTCAGTATTAACCAATTTTGACTTGACATAAATATTGCTAGCAAAAAAACAGTGTAGACATATGATCAGACAGCCATCGTTTGATCAATTTACCCTTCAGAATTGCTGCTATGCGTCACAAAAGCTCAAGCATTTCCACTGAACTGAATATTTTGCCTAGCCTGAAGTAAAATGTATGCTATTCCTAGTTACAGTTCATGACAGGACTGCCAATTCGAATCAACCTGAATGCAAGGTCAACTCAATAACTTGCTGTAAATGCTCAAGATCTGGACCCCTATGCAAAGTCAAAGTCAAATTTCAGCCTTTCCCCAAAATTTAGAGGGATGTAAACAAAGGTTTAGAAGTTTGAAGTCTGTAAGATTTTATTTATTTATTCTGAAAAAGAAGTCTCTTGTGCTCACCAAGGCTGCATTTATTTGATCAAAAATTTATTTTATTACAATTTAAAATAACTGCTTTGTTTTAATATATTTTAAAATCGATTTTAGCATAATTACAGTCTTCTGTATCACATAATCCTTCATAAATTATTCTAATATTCTGATTTGGTGCTAAAGAAACTTTAGAAAACAACTACCTTTGAAAGATGAGGTCATGTTAAAAGTTTCTCCAAAGTAGTAGCTTTCTCATGGAAGATGTATTAACCTGAAGATGGACTGATTGCTGTCATGAATTGTTTTCGTCCATCATTCTACTCCGAGTGTGATGATTCAAAGCCTTTTATTACATGATAATTTGGATAATGTTTTATTGATTCTCTCTAGAGCCCGACCGCTAAAGAATTTTGAAGACCGATACAAATATTTGTTGGTTTTAAAATCCCATATATCGGCCGATATTTTTTTATTTATTTAAGAAACGCGCAACAAAACATTAACAGATTTCCCAAACATTAGTTATTTGTAGTTATTTATGAGTTTTAACTAAAATAATATGATAATGCATTTAAAAAAAAAAAACTTGTTTCTTTTATTGTCACAACAGAACAGACTGACGATAGTGGCATTAGCTAGCTTTGTGGTTAGCTAGTCTATGATGAGCCATAATTTAGCAATGGATTACGTCATACTGCAAATTGTAAAACATACACTTTAAATATAACAGGCCAATATAACGAGGAGAGATGATGCATCTCATTGCTATAACTGTCACGCACTATTAAAGAAATACTTCAGTCACATTGTCAAAAGTTAAAAGTACAGTCAGTCAACTAGACTGTAACAACGTAACGTTACTATTACTAGCTAATTCTGCTTCACTCTCGGCTTATTTAACAGCACCAAAACTGGACATGATGTTCTTTTAATTGTTATTCAAGCAATGTATGTCTCGTGACCAACTCGACGTGGACAGACTATACAACTCCAACACTCATCACATAGTTCAAGCGTGTTTCATCCGTTTTTATTTTATTATTGAAATATTCATTCATCGACCATTATAACTGCCGATACCGATAGTTTGGAAAATGCCTAATATCGGCCGATAATATATCGACCTGCCGATATATCGGTCTGGCTCTGATTCTCTCACATCAATTTCTTTTCACATATTCTTCTTTGTAGCCGTTTTTGCTGCTGTTAGAAAAAGGCAAAGTTCTGAATCTGATATGTGAAAATATTGCAGTCAAGTATGTGTGTTGCTAAAAAAAACATGAGGGTGCGAATCTTTTCTGATCTTCACACATATATATGCTTACCCAAGGTCAGCTAAAGTTCACTCAGTTCAAGAAGTTTGTGCTTGGTCTATCACCCTAAGTGGATACCAAACAGTGCCCACAGCTTCTTTCTTATAAGATGTCTGGTAGATGTATTAACCGAGCAGAAACTATACCCTGCATGGATGGGACTTGTTTTCCCTCAGGAGTAAAGTTAAATTTCTGTTTCACAGCCTTTTATATTGATTTTAATCCTGTCCAAACTGTTTTTTTCTTCACCTATCCGTGGGACAAATTTTGGTGCAAATTGTCTACTGTGTTTCGTCTACCCCGGGGTCCTCTGAGAAATGGTTCTGGCTAGGGATGTCTATGATTGCTGTGTATTATTTTAGCACAGTGATTATCTTAATGTATACCGCATTTACATTACAATTTTCAAGTGGCCCAATTCTGATTTTTTTTTTCTCCCATGTGGCACAATTCATGATTGCATGAATATGTAAGCAGGAAAAAATCACATGGATTCTGATATTCTCAGGTCGGTTTCTCAGCTCTACATTCATATGTGGAAATAAATCAGATATGAATCGGATACGCGCGTTTGCGTCTGCCATGCAAGCTGACAGATTAGTATGCCCCTGTCAAAGCGAGTCTTGCTTAATTGAAAAAGCGATGGTAGCAAATGACGTTGACTCAGGTGGACAGTGGACACCAACCGTTACACAACTCTTTTCAATGCCGCAATGGAGGACGAAGTCTCAACCCAACGTTTTGCTGACTGTTACAACCTCTAAAGATTGTCTAGGAGTTTAGGGGTCTAACATTTAAAATTTACATTAAAGATAAACATATATAATTGTGCTTTACAAAGAACCACCAATCCGAACAACTGGGCAAAACGCCAATACCTTTATTCAGTGCAATAAAGGTTAAAGGCAAGAATTAAATGAGACAAACATATAAAAAAGGGGTGTTACGGTTCACAAAATTCACGGTTGGGTTTGATACGATACACTTGTCACAGTTCAGTACATTTTCGATACAGCAAAAAGAAAGAAATGCCAGAGAAATTTCCTTGATTTAAATTTTTTTTTTTATATTAAATCGTTCCTTTTTACATATAAATCATACATTTGTGGTCTATATAAAGCGAAACTGCAATGCTTGGGTCTGAATTCCTGATTATTATAGCTCCACAGGCCCCTATTTTACCCCTTTTCTGATGTGCGTCTGTGAGCAACTCATTTTGGAGCGGTCTCCTTAAAAGCAAAGGCGATGTGTCATACCCCGCCCGCTCTCCAGGTTGCCAGGTTGACACTCGGTTCAACTCCACCCGTTTCGGCCATTTTTGTAGTTTGATTAGAGATTTACAATTATATAGCGCCGCAGAACATTTTCATTCACATGTTAACAAAATGTCAACAACAAAAGGCTTGTCCATCAAGCCTTACATGTTTGAGCCAGAGCGAGCGAGTTGAAAAAGACCACGAACTTGCAGAACAAGGTGTTCATATGGATTTATTGGATTTATTAACTGTAAAGTCGATTATTTCTCTTGTTAAAACAAGCACACTAACAAGATAAATGACTACGGTCTAATCTTACCACTAAAAATCTGTATTGATAATATGATACGCAAGCATCAGAAAACACAGCAGCTAAATGACCATTGATGAAACTCAAGAACAATAATACTCCAGACGTGTAACGTTACTTCAAAACAAAAACAAAGAAAGACAAAGGTACAGCTAAACCATGACCACCACGTGTTTTAAGAAAGTAAACTACTTTATTTTTATTAACGATATTTACAGCTTATCGAAATGCTCATTTCCTTAATAAATAAAACTCAACTAGGCATTTCAAAGAGGTTTTGATGCTGGGAGACTGTGTAATGAAGCATGTGGGTCACTACATCCAACAACCGAACATTTTGACTTGACCTCTCGTAACTTCTGTATCCTTGAGCTTGGACTACAAAATCAGAGCGAGAAATAAAAATGGCGGATTGCTCGAATTGTTGGGCCTTATTGGAGAGTTCCGCTGCAAATACTGTGACGTAATTGTTCAAAATATGTCATAGAGAACAGAAAAATCAGAACCGGTTGATCTTAACGGTTGATGTTGTTCCAAACCCGTTAGACTTTCAGTAACCTCGGAATACAAATGTATCTTTTTTTCTAATCTTTGGTGAAATCCGAAATTTTCGTATCTTTGAAATCCGAGAGTTTTCTGTCCTTCCATAGACAGCTACGCAAATGACACTTTGACGCCTCAAAAATTGTATAAAGAGATAGTAAACAAATCCATATGAATTGAGAAGTTTAGTTTACATTTTCTGAAGAGACTCTTTTATATACATTTTCATCACTTTATATGATGAACAGTTTGAATTTAGGCTTCGTTTTGAAACCCTTCCTCCTTAGTGGTTTTGATGGTTTATGGATGTTCTTGTGTGCAGGAGATGACTTTGGAGGAGAGACAGCTAATCATGGATCTGAACAAGTGTGATTTTGGGGAGCTCCATACTATGCACAAAGAAAAGGTGGAAGCCAGAAAGAACATGAGCAAAGAGGAGAAGTTGGTGGGTGTCCTTCGTTACATCTAAATGTTTGAAATATAAATCAAAGTTACAATCTTTGAATGGAGTGCCTCATCCCTTACGCCTAGGTAACCAATGTTCCTCTGAATTGATAAATGCTCTCCAGGTTAATAAAGAGGTCAATCAAAAAATTGTTGAGGAGTACGGGTTCTGTGTGTTGGACCACCATCGTGAGCGCATTGGGAACTTTAAGATAGAACCTCCTGGGCTTTTCCGAGGCAGAGGAGATCATCCTAAACAGGGAATGCTGAAGAAGAGGATTCGACCTGAAGATGTCATTATCAACTGCAGCAAGTGAGGCTTTCATGTCGTAACACTCCGCAGCTTTATCGAGCTGTATTATATGTTCAGAAGTGGGATTGTTGCTGTAGCATTGTGGCATGAATGTAAAGACTAACAAAAGCACTTTGCTGATGTATTTGATTGAAAGTTGTTTGCAAATGGGTAAAAGAATTTTTACTCAAGATCTCTTTTGAAAAACCATATAAATGCAGTTTCAAGTGCTATTTCTTTCATCAATCAGTATTTTATATTCAGAGGAAGTATAAGGTATGAATTTAACCCTACAGGGACTCTCGTATACCAGAACCTCCTGCTGGTCACCGCTGGAAGGAAGTTCGTCATGACAACACTGTAACGTGGCTAGCCAGCTGGACTGAGAACGTACAAGGATCTTGCAAATATGTGATGCTCAATGCCAACTCCAAACTTAAGGTATATATTATAGTCTTCACTTCAGATTCAAAGCTTTAGCATTTGCGTATTTATTATTTCTATATATTTATTTTGCTATTTAACTATGCACAATTTTACTGCATTTATATAGTTAATTGCATTTTTTCCCCCTTATCAGAACAGATTTGTTGCAAACCATGATATACCTAGATCAGGGGCTTTCAAACTTTGCAGGGAACCCGTGAATAATTATAAATGTGTGTGAAATATATGGAAAATGATTTAAGTTTAATGGTGTTTAATAATAAGTTTAATAATAATTGTGTTGTTGGAGATCTGACCTCTTGTACTCAAACAACTTCCATACTATTGAAGTAGCGCCCTTTTTAGGAACTAAATCTTGATCTGATCCGGAGGCTGACATGCTGCTGTGTTGTTGTGCACGCGCTAAGTAACGTAAATACGCCATACGTCATCATATCATCAATATCGCGATATGACAATTTTTTATCATGTAAAATTTTATACCGGTATTATCGTGGACTGTATGATATGGCACAGCCCTAATCTATACAAGTCTTTTTTGTGACATTGGGTTGCACAGTTTTCTTTTAGCGACACTTTTTTTTCATACACACACATACAAATGCATCCATTAATAGGCAAGGTCGCATACACCACATGCTAAGATACGTGAAAGAGTAAAGGCCATCAGCTTCCCAAGTTTCATTAAAAAACATCCCAATCCCCTATTCTGCGGTCTACCACTTCTTTTGCCATGTATTTGTTAGTTTCTTTCATTCTTTCCTATCATATCCTTCCTTCCCACTCTGCCGAAAAGTCTACTGTTGGGGCAATTTGAATGGTTTTGATTGTGCAAAAACGGTTGAAGAGTTACGGTACAATGAATACAGCTTGCTGGTCTGTGTCGGCGACGACACAGCCGATTCTAAAGGGTTAAACATGATTATTTAAAGTTGAAATAATGTGAATGTATAGCTTTAACAAAAGCATGCCATTTTACCATCAAATAACAACTTCGGGACTCACAGTAGGTCTGTCTTTAAGGGCCTATAATTATTATTAAAAATGTATTTATTCTATAAGTTGGCGGTTCTTGGTCAGAATTAGCTGCATGCAACTTCATGCTGTTAGTCAAAATTCTGGTGGTGTGATGGCCATATTTCCTTACCATTGACTTGATTAAAATGTACTTATTGCCCTCTCCTTTCTCTCTCTGCTTGTACCTCCCTTCATTTACAACTCATCTTCACGTCCTTTTCACCTCACGACTGTCTGTCACCTTGTTAATAATAGATGTGATTTGATGTTGCCTTTTAGCACCGAGTCCGGGCCAATCAAACCGAGCTGATGTGTATTCTCGCTTTCTGCTGAATCATGCTCACTTATTTTCAGCTCAGCACCTCATCTTCGCCCTTGTTCCACTCACTAACTCTCGCTAAATAAATTAGGAAGAAAAGTGAACCATTTCATCAGAATTAGTGATGGACACCTCTCAAGAAATCTAAAACAAATTCACTACACTGTCTCCCTGCCACCTCATTACTTTGCATTTCTTTCCTAACCGGGTCCATTCATCGGTCTGCTTTCTGTTGCTTTTTATGTACTGAATTAGTGTGTGATTAGGTTAAGTTATTCTACATTATGTTGGTCACTATGCTGTTGCTGTGACAACAAAGTAACTTTTTGTCTGTACAAGTTAAAGTGCTTGTAGCTGGAATCATCCTGTCTGTAACATGCAATAAGGTTTTTTTAAAAGCTGTTTTCAGGATTTATTAGCTTTATTTTCAGGAATATTGCTTCTTGGATTTTAAAAATCAGTATTGGTTCATAAAAAAATCAGAATCAAATCAAGAAATTGAATCTTTTTTTACACAGTGCTAATCTACTACTACTAATAATAATACATTTAATTTTTAGGCGCCTTTCAGACCACCCAAGGTCACCTTACAACAAAAATAGAATTAAAAATAGTATTAGCTATTAAGAAAAAGAAATGTATAATTAAAAGTATAAAAGCATCCAACAGGCTTTACTTTAATACTGTATATTAAAGTAATGTACTTGTAAATGTTAAACATGTAGCTGAAATAGAAGTCCTTAGATGTTCTGACCCAACTTCCTGGATCAGCAAAAAAAAAAAAAAAAAAAAAATTACTGAAAATGTGGGCAAGAAATTTGCATTTGTTTCGAGTCTTTAAGATTTTTTTTTTTCCACATCACCTCAGATTTCAATCAGTTCCTTTAGAATAAGATGGTACTTGAAGACAGATCACTCATGATGTGTCAGGTTGAGCTGCCCCATTGCATGTAATTTAGTTCCTTGCTTTACTTAGTTGATTTATTTTGTTTCCCGTAGGGTGAAAAGGATTGGGAAAAGTATGAGGTGGCTCGTAGACTGAAGACGTGTGTGGATGCCATCCGAACCCAGTACCAGGAGGACCTCAAGTCCAAACAGATGGGCACACGCCAGAGAGCCGTTGCCCTCTACTTTATAGACAAGGTCAGGCCACACAAGCTGCTCAGACATAATTTGTGCACATTAGAGGGCTTTCAATCATGACTGCTTTATTTTGGAATAGACCAAAGGGTTTAAGTGTACTGGTAATCACCTCACGTTAATTAAGCTGGACAAACAGAAAACTGCAATCAAGGCATTTGTCGATCGGAAAGATATTTTTTGCCGTCTTTCCTACATGATTCGGCAAAAGTGTAACTTATCAGCTGGCTCTGACGGTCGCTAAGAAGATGGGACGTAATGAAAAGCCTGTGGTCGTTGTGGTTTCTCCTTTGGTTGCACTCATGGAGGACCAAGTAAAAGAAGCAACACTCGTTATTTTACTTCTAAAATAAGTAAGTTCTATTGATAACTGTGAATACAAAGTAGTTGCCTTTCTGCGTTGCTCTGATTGGTTGTAGGTCTACCGACTATCCAATTGAGTGCAGTTTTTTTTTCTTCCTGGTTCGGTTAAGACGCGCCTCATAATCAAAGCCCTATGAAGCAGTTTCAGACTCATATTCTCACTAGAATATGAGTATGACAAAGTCAGGCTAACCTAGGAGTACATGTTCTGGAAATGTCCCAACCCTCCATAATTTCATAATAGCAAATGTCTCAAATGTGACTTCTATAATTGTGAATTATCTTTCACAATATCACCATTCAACTTCATGTCTCAGAATTAAAATATTTTTGTAAATTTGAGTATTTCATTATATATTAGGGGTGTAACGGTACATGTATTCGTATTGAACCGTTTCGGTTCGAGGCTTCCGGTTCGGTACGCATACAAACCGAACGATTGCTTGGACCATTTTTCCTGCCGGCAAAATTCGTGCTGACGCGGCCAACACAACGTTGCGCAACATCAAATGGCAAGCGTAATGAAAGCAGAACGAAACTGCGCTACTCGTTAGTGCTTCACGGATCGTTTATCAGTTCGGACCAGCAACATCTGTGCAGCGCGAGCCGATCTCGATCAAGCAACACTGTATGTTACCACACCGCGCTAAGAGATCCGGTAAAGAAAACATTTGAATTCGCCACTGAGGTAATAACATCGCTGCGAGATCTAGTGAGATGCATTCACATTTCTCCGTTATTAACCGTAGATCTCTATTAGATCAAACAGCGCTGTCATGGAAACCAGGAGAAACATTGAGCCGTGAATGAACTAGTAATACTTTCGTCCACAGACCAGCAACATTCACCATGGATTTAATATAGTAACACTAACTGGAACCAGTTTGGCTGGAATGGTGAAATGCTTTCAAGTACTTCACACATCTTTTTCCAGCACTTCAAAATTCAAATATTATATAAATATATATTTAAATGTTATTTTTAATGTGATGACCAAAACATTATTTGTTCATTCTTCAAAGATGACCCCCATTTATAAACCTGAAAGTTTCAAGATCTAGGAAAACTCACACTTATTTAAAAATATTTTTTCTTTAAACAAATAGGAAATTTCTCTGGCATTTCTTTCTTTTTGCTGTATCGAAAACGTACCGAACCGTGACTTTAAAACCAAGGTACGTACCGAACCGTGATTTTTGTGTACCGTTACACCCCTATTATATATATATATATATATATATATATATATATATATATATTAGATCTTTTAGACCCCGTTTACACCTGGTATTAAAATGCGATCTGTATCCAGATAAGTTATCCGGATAATAAAAAACGCATGTTAATGCAAGGTGTAAACGCGTTGTGATCGGATCGTGATCGGATCTGCCTGACCACATCTGGAGGTAGTCTGGCTCGCATTGTGTCCGGATCTTTACTAGGTGTAAACGCAATCTGGTTGTTGAAACCATATATGTATATTTTACTCCTCCCAAAAATGCTAAAAAATAAACGAGTGAGAGCGTGTTATATAGGCTATATGTCATGTTATAGCCTAGTCAGATGCGACACGCATCACCGCAGATGAGCAGCTGAGCGTCTATTCAACGTGCAAACATCGCAAATAAAAGTGAAAGTAAGTCACAGACGCAGTTAACACATCTTCAAGTAAAGAAACGAAATTATCTTACCAGGCCTGTTGCCACTCTCTCTTATTGATGTCTCGGATTTGGAAATTAGCTGATGATCAATAAAATGCCGCTCAGATCTGTTGCTTTTGGTGGCGTGCAATCCAATAAATCTGCATATAACGCAGGAGGTGAAGATCGGATTTATATCCGTTTTGCAAAAACACATTTATGTGGCCAGGTGTAAATGGAATCAGTACTTATTATCCGGATAACTTATCTGGATACAGATCGCATTTTAATACCAGGTGTAAACGGGGTCTTAGTGTGACATAAATAACATCTTATGAAACTTCCCCCTTCCTCCTTTTTGGAAGGCAAACATCTTTTCCTCGGTTTATAAAAACGTGCACATATTTAAACGAATCCTAGTTCTGTGTGGAGATACTGGATCAAAGTTTACATCTAGTATCAAAGGGTTTCATAGTCTTTTCTTATTACACTTAATACCATCCTGCAGCTTTCAGTCCACTTTCATGTCCAAACATGTTCACAAGCAGCTGAGCATTCACTCTAAGATGTTCTGAAGATCCAGTGTCATGTCTGTATGAAGCAGGTGTATGTGTCTGTGTGTGTGTTAAACTCTTCAGCTGGCTCTGAGAGCAGGTAATGAAAAGGAAGAGGGTGAGACGGCAGACACCGTGGGTTGTTGCTCACTACGCGTGGAGCACATCACTTTACACGACACACTAGATGGACAGAAGTGTGTGGTAGAGTTCGACTTCCTGGGTAAAGATTGCATCCGCTACTACAACAAGGTTCCTGTGGCCAAAAGGGTAAGAACATTTTAAAAGTAGGCAGATTGTGTTGGCTTACATTTTACATTTCTTACATGTATTAACCCTGGAACAAACACAAGCTTAACTAAAACACTTCCAACTGGAAATGCAAATCTATTGCAAATTGGATTCGTCGCATTTATCAATTACCTCATGTATGATAATTTTAGTCATAACAGGTGGGTTATTGTTATTTTAACACAGTTTCTCCACTGTTCGCTAGCGTGCAGGTCAGGCCAGAGGGAGACGTGTGCTGTACTCAGCCGCTAGATCTTGTTTGCTTGCATAGGTTTCAAAATGTAAATGAGAACATTTGAAAGCAGCTCATCAAGTGAAAATTAATTAGTTTCTGAATATCTTGCAAGTTTATTTGGCGTCAGGCAGACTTTGCGTAAATGTCAGATATAATTGCAGGTATTGTGAAAACCCGACCGCCACTTTTTCATCACCGCTTTACGATATAGTAAATTACAATTAAAGCCTTTGGAACTTGATGATGTGGTCTGGAGCTGCATTACCATCAATAGGCTGCAATTAATTTTCCTTGAATAACAAACTTTTTGTATGATTGTATCTATGTCCTGAAGTCTGAGATCACATGAATTACATGCGATTCAACACTCGATTTTATAAATTAAGGTTACGTGCACATTAATCCAGATGCATATTAAAACAGCGTTTCCGTTTTGTTTCTCTGCCCACACTTCCTGAAGTTGTTTTGGTCCCACTTTATATTAAGTGGCTTTAAGTACTATGTACTTGCATTGAAATTAATAATTTGATACAATGGACTTATTGTGTACATACATGCTTTTACATTGTACTTATATTTTGAAAATACCTGCATGTAATTACAGCTGTAATTAATAAATGTAATTACGTTTGTAATTACACAGTTGACCCTTCCCTTACACCTTAACCCACTCTTAAACCGACCCATACAACCACACCTGACCCTAACCTTACCCGTATCACACCTCAATAGCTGCAAAGGTGTTTTACAATACAACCTGAACAAAATAAGTACATTGTACTTATTTTTCAATGTAAGTACATAGTACTTAAAGCCACTTAAAGGAGAACTCCGGCGAACAATGAACCTTTGGTCTAATAAAACATCGGTACATAGTCAACCGTTCTCTGAGATTTGTTTTGAGACGAAGCATTGAGAACTTTGTAAGTGTACAGACCATTTAATAAGAAGAAACTTTATGAAGACAGTTCACTTCGTGTATACAGACAGGAGCCATCTTAAAAAATAGTCTCGATAAGTCGATCCCAGAACGACGTGCTGAGTGATCTGAGCTGTATGAAGTTCAGCGAACTTCTGAACTGTATGAACGGCGTTCGGGGATCGACTTATCGAGACTATTTTTTAAGATGGCTCCTGTCTGTATACACGAAGTGAACTGTCTTCATAAAGTTTCTTCTTATTAAATGGTCTGTACACTTACAAAGTTCTCAATGCTTCGTTTTGCATGTATGGAGCCTCAGTATGTTTCTGTGTTAGTGTGGGGCTATTTTGAGCCTTGTTAGTGGTATAAAGTAGCGATTTCTTTTTACTTAGTCAATGCCCCCATTACTAGCATTATACGCTAAACAGTTTTTAGAGATAAAACTCTTTACATTCGATTATCATGAAAACAAATATCAGATAACGATTGACTATGTACCGATGTTTTATTAGACCAAAGGTTCATTGTTCGCCGGAGTTCTCCTTTAATATAAAGTGGGACCGTTTTTTTTTTTTTTTTTGGATTGTCTTGAATCACAATCAGAACATGATCATCTGGTTTTTCACAAACGCAAAATGGTGATAAGAGACTATCTGTAATTCACAATTCAATTTCTCTTAAACAATTTTGCTGATAATGTAATTTGTAATGAAAAAAATGTTGAACTATATTAGAAAAATGGCAAAAGAAGCATTTTCGCTAGTGATCTGCGAGCTTTGGACCCGCATTACCTGGTCATATTAGAGTGTGTTGAATATGAGATCATGTTAAATGTTGATCTCTGTGCTTATTAGACAGGAAGTTTAGCATATGAATCAATCATTACTAACATAAGGCCGTGGTAAATTGGGGGAAAATATTCCAGAAATATAAATTCTGTCATTGCTTGGCGAGCGGTCTGTTTACTTTCTTCTTCATGCATTTGGCTCAAGGATAAATTGTTATTCAAATGAGACTGATTTAAAAGCACCACATCTGCTACCATTAATTAGTTCCATGCATATTTTAGCTGGTTTATTTAGTAGGAGTGGAGAAAAACAGGACTTTTGCGAAATGTCAAATATAATTGAGAGTGTCCCTCCATCTCTCTTTCCTTTGCTTTTTTTCCCCTCAATCTCTGTTCTATGCATATGATGAACAAGCAAACATGTGTTTTCTGTTTTAGGTGTTCAAAAACCTTAAGCTTTTCATGGAAAACAAGCAAGGAGGAGACGACCTCTTTGATCGACTCAATGTGAGTGTAATGTTCTGAAACAGCGGCAGACAGTCATAGATTTTTCATTCTGAGGGATACGATTCTCGAGAGGCTTGCGTCATACGAGCTCACACTAAAGGATGGCAGTTTTTCTTTTCAGCTCGTTTTTAAAAAAAAAAAAAATCTTAATTTTTCCAGACAAAGGATTCTGCCCTCGCTTGAAGGACAGAGAGAGAGACAGAGAGAAAATTGGAAAAACTGTGTGTGAGAGTCAGATACAGTGACAGAGAGAGAGAAATGTGCCCCCTCGATGAGGTCAGGTTGGAAATTGTGGGCCATCATGAGTGGGGAAGTTAATCTGTACTTTGGGCTCTTCCGATTGATATGGCGAAAGGCAGAGCAAAGGGGTGAACGAGAGAGGATGCGGCAGAGACTCTAATACTGGCCCTCTTTCACTAAGTGCTGCAAATCTTATTACATGCTACTGTGCTTTTAAGCTCATGTATGCACGTGTGTGTGTGTGTGTGTGCTGCTAAAATAAATGTCTTAAACTTGGCTGAACCATCACCAGTTTTATATTACATACAATCAGGCTAATTTTTCTTGCTACATAATTTGTCATTTTTAATGAGGGGAGCTTGGATTGGATTTTTGGCCTTTTTGCCAACGTCCCCAAAAGTACTTTGTCAGGTTTAGCTTACATTGGAGGACATTGTGCACCAGTTGTGTTCCCTGAAGTAAAGCTTGGGTAAACGCACACACATATAAACATTTACCTGAGTTCCTTTGAGTCACTGGGTGTCTATGGCAAGCCGTTTGGACTTTAAGTCATTCGCAGGATATGAACAATTCAGTGATCTCAACAATTACATTTTCAATAGTGAAATCAATTCAAGGTGACAAAACAAATGTGTTAAAATGCTAATTCTTTATATCAGGAATTTATATTTGTTACAAAGTAATTATTGAAATAAAAAATATGATTTTTACTAGTAAGAATTGTATTTCTAACATGTGAAATTGGAATTTCAACTAGTTAGAATTCAGTTCTTGATATCAACAATTGAATTGGAATGGCAGCCTATGGTGACATTTAACTAGAAATCAAAAATTCACATTTTTACTCATTGAAATGTAATTCCTGATATCATAAATTACCATTGTTACTAGTAAAAATCCAATTTCGGGTATCAGGAATTAGCATTTTAACTAGTGAAAATAGACCGATATGAAAATTTTGGTAGATACTGATAATTCTTTATATTTGAAAGCCGATAACAGATATATTGCCTAATAAATCTAAATCCAAATTTTTATATATTTTTTTAAAAGCCTGATTACACGAACAAAGGTCTCACCATTAAATCTATGCCCCAAACACAATTATAATGATGTTCTGTATTTAGACTTAGCCTTTGACAACATTTTCTTATTGGGCTGATAACGCTAACATTAAAAGTGAAAATATATCGGTCAATATACTGATATGATCGTCCCTAGAAAATGACATTTTATTTTATATCACAGATCCATATCCAGCGAATGATTAAAAGTTAAAACAGCTTGCCATAGGGTGTCCTAACCCAAATGTCACAGTGTTCCTTGGGTGAACAGAACTGAACAGACCAACATGTTCAAAATACTTCAAGCGCCTTGCCATGCGTGTCATCAGACGGCTGCATGTGCTGAACATTAACCGTGGTTGACGTGCGAGAACACAAACTGAAGATATCATCATATCTAGCTTCATTTAGAATACAGATGCGTGTGTGATTGTACTATCACCAAAACCACAGATTCTGAAGTAAATCTTTGTGTTTTCGGTTTAAAAAGTGAGGAAAGATTTTTCAATTTAGATGTTTGAGTCTGATGTATGTGTGCGTGCACTTGTTGGTTGTCTGTGAGTCCTTTTTATGACACTCATCCTTTAAATCTGCTACTACATATTAAAAATATGTTGTTATAAGCTTGCTCTGTTGAGAAGTGAGAACTTCTCTTTTAGACATCTTTTTTTTTGTGTGTGTATTATATTTATTTCTAGACAGTCAAGGCAAAAGCGCCATCTAGAGGTTTGCAGTGCAGGATAGTAAAATATTGTGATTTCTCTGCTTGTGTGTGAATACTACCTTTTATATCTTGTTTTTGTCTGCACAGACTCAAGTGCTGAATAAACACCTGAGTTCCCTCATGCCAGGATTGACTGCAAAGGTTTTTAGGACCTACAACGCATCTATAACCCTGCAGCAACAGCTGAAAGAACTCAGCAACAGTGAGTGCCTTGTTTTTCTGCCGCTTTCACTCTCTCCTTTTCTTCTAGCATTCTATCAGTCAAACTTCAAGTGAATAGTCAGCTTTAAGACATCTTGTACAATTTCCAGATGTTTAGCCATGCTGCCAGTATGGATGTGAATTAGAAACATTTGCTAAAAACACTCAAATATGATGCCAATATGGATTGCTGTCAGTGTTGAAAAACAAAACGTGCGTTTTGACAACCGAGTCCACGGGAACATATGGACATTGTTGGTATAACAGTGTGTCTAAACTCAAGCGAGTGAAATAAACAAACAAGTTTCGAGTCTGCGAGTGTGCCGTGTGAATATTTAATATAAAATTTATATCTAAAATATTTAGCAATTACTTGCAAATGTTTGTTCAAATTTAGTTTGTGTACGATTGGTTTGAACACGTAAAACAACACGGCATTAAAGGGTTAGTTCACCCAAAAAATGAAAATTCTGTCAGTATTTACTCGCCCTCATGTTGTTCCAACCCCGTAAGACCTTCGTTCATCTTCAGAACACAAATTAAGATATTTAAGATATTAAGATCGCTCCTGCATACTAGTCCATAGGCTTCTTGAGGGAATGACACTTGCTGGCATCGAAAAGTCATCAAAGACATCGTTAAAATAGTCCAAGTGACTACAGTGGCTCAATTTTAACTTTATCAAACGACGAGAATACTTTTTGTGCACAAAAACAAACAAAAATAACGACTTTATTTCAACTATTCACTTCCTTCTCCATGGGCCTGTAGTCAGTTAACGTAGTGTGATTGCGAAAAGGGACGTCACACGTAGGCTCACTATTGGCTGGTCATGTGTGTGATGCGTGTTACGTACAATAACAGAAGCTTACGCTATTAAACTAGTAACCTGACTCGAGGCAGAGGGAAAAATAAACGAATAGTTGAAAAAGTCGTTATTTTTGTTGTTTTTGCGCACAAAAAGTGTTCTCGTCGTTTGATAAACTTAAGATTGAGCCCCTGTAGTCACTTGGACTGTTTTAACGATGTCCTTTAATGACTTTTCGAGGCCAGCAAGTCATTCCCTCAAGAAGCCTATGGACTATTTTGCAGGAGCGATCTTAATATCTTAAATATCTTAATTTGTGTTCCGAAGATGAACGAAGGTCTTACGGGGTTGGAACAACATGAGGGTGAGTAAATACTGACAGAATTTTCATTTTTGGTTGAACTAACCCTTTAACCATAAACCCATAAAACTGCACAGCAGGTACAGGTAATACAAAAGCAAATAAATTACCTCATCCGTGATCATGATTCATCAATTCCATAACATCTCTGGATGGTGAAAACGACATATCCTATTGTTCAACTCTCCCTCATAGCGTCATCAAGCTTCGCCTTTGTTATTGTTGATAACTGCGCCCTCATGTGGCGAAAAATTCCTACATATTGTACCTTTTAAAGGAGTAGTTCACTTTTAAAAAAACTTTTGCTGATAATTTACTCACCCCCATGTCATTCTTTCTTCAGTTGAATAGAACTTAAGGTTTTTGATGAAAACATTCCAGGATTTTTCTCCATATAATGGACTTCAATGGGAACAAAACGGTTCAAGGTCCAAAAGAGTTTCAGTGTCATGGAAATAGTTTACTGTCCGTTATCCCAGTTACATTTAGTTTATTTAAAGAAGCTAAACTAGAAATTTTAGCTAGTTAAAAGTAAATATTGTTATTAAATTATTTTGTTTGAGTTTTCTATGGTAGTGCTGCCCATAAGTCAGATGTATGGAGCCCAAACCACACAGTATAAGCTATAAATTGCTCAAACATCTGGATTCAGTCAGACTTGGAAAGTTCTTTCACATTAGAAAATGCTTACTATATATTTGAATCACTAATCTGATTTTTACAATATATAACAACTCATCCAAGTTAGTAACTGTAAAACTAACTGTTAAACAAAGATGAGTTAGTTTTTAATTTATTTATTTTTTAAATCACCTTTTCTTTATATTATAATTTATTTATTTTTTTTTTTACTAAATTATTATATTACTGCCTGGCAAAATGACCTGTTTCTCTTTGTTTGCCATAGTCATAAATTGTTAGAACAAAGACTGGTTATTAACATGGAAGAGATCGCTAGATGACGGACATGTTCTAGTCTGTTGTGCCTCTAGCTGTGTAAATAGGATGCTCATCATTAATTACTGAGTTGTGTTTTTGCGCTAATGAGACTGTTACGTTTGTTTGTGGGTAGTGTAACTATCTGAGTATCTCTAGAGCAAGTGCTGCAGTCTGTGCATGTGATGTGTGTGTAATGCTGGGGTTGGTGTGATGTGTGTGTATTGCTGAGGTGTCTGAGCGCCGCTGAGAGGGAATCTGTTTTCTGCTTCCACTACAAGCTCTAATTAAATCAGCTCAGTGTGTGGCAGGGTCTCGCCCATCAGGTGCCATGTGCTGTGTGTGTAAGTGGTCGGCATGTTGGCTTGTAATTTACACTTTTACGCAATGAAGCTTGTTTAAGGACCTAGAATTATCCATTTGAACCATTTTCAGCTCTATTTCCTTTACGTTGGAAGCATTACAATACTTATTAATATTCTATTAGAATGAAAATGTTACTGTAATGTACCACAAAAAATGCATTTTAAGATTGTGTCGGTGATTATTTTATCCCAAAGTTAAAAGACAAAAATATCTATATTGAAGGGAGCAAAGCATTGTTTAATAGCTATTTAGAATTCATTTATAATTATGATTATTTATTATTTTTACTATAATATGAATATCATTATTATTTTAATGAAAAAAAAAATAATTATATTTAAATTAATACTTTACGTACTGCCTTGTTAAATTTTAATTTGAAAATCAATCAGGGTTATTATTATCCTTAACTAAAACTAATAAAATATTTCTGTTAATTGAAATACATTTTGAATAAAATAAAATATTAGTAAACTAATAATAATAATAAATGAAAATGAGAAATGTTGCCTTGACAATAAACTGAAACGTACATGTTGAAACACTAAAATTATTAAATGGAAATTAATAAAAATAACTGAAATAGAAATCAAATTAATTATACCTATAGCAATATATATTAAAATAATCAAATGATAAAAGCACAACAAAAGTATTAAAAATGAATAACTATTATAAGAAAATCTAAAATGGCACTGATTCGAATAGGATTATTATTACAATATAAAAATAACCTAATTATATATAATTAATATATAAATACATAATTTTATATGTACAGAATTATTATTTTTGGGAAGGGTGAAATATGATAACTTCATATTTTTTGTATAATTCTGGGTTACTTTATTTTAAGGTGGCATAGTTTCATTGCACGGTACTGTAACTTACCTTTTTTAAATTGTTTTTTTTTTTTTTAAGTCATTTTAAATTGTTATTTTGTTGAAATGGATGTGACATGATTGCTCTGAAAGAGGGAATCTAACTCCTGTCAGTTTCCACATTTAAATGAATCTGTGACTGAACGTATCCTCTCTCTCTCTCTCTCTCTCTCTCTCTCTATATATATATATATATATATATACACACACACACCGGTATGTGTGTGTGTTAATGTGTCATTCTTACTACAGTGAAGGATAATGTGGTGGAGAAGTTGCTCTCTTACAACAGGGCAAACCGTGCGGTTGCAATTCTATGTAACCATCAACGGGCGCCGCCAAAGACCTTCGATCAATCCATGGCTAACCTGCAGGCAAAGGTACTGGAGATATGAGACTGATTAGTAAAAGAAGCAGCATATAAAAAACATGAAAGAAATGTTTAAATATGATGCTGTTTTTAATAGGTTTGTTTTTCCTCTCTTCTCTTGCTGCTTTTAGATTGACAGCAGGAAAGAGCAGCTGGACTTGGCAAAGAAAGAGCTAAAGCAAGCCAAGAAAGAAGCCAAAGGGAGCACAGACAACAAGCTGCTCATGTCAGTATCTCATCCCAGAAAAGTGGCGTTTATTTGCTCTTCCAGCCTTTGGAATCGTTTCTACACATGAGTATGGTATACTGTGTTTGTGTTTAGTGTGGTGGAGAAGAAGAAGAAAGCTGTGCAGAGGTGTGAGGAACAGCTGCTGAAGATGGAGGTTCAAGCTACAGACAGAGAGGAGAACAAACAGATCGCCCTGGGCACCTCCAAACTCAACTACCTGGATCCACGCATTACCGTGGCCTGGTGATTATGTCACACTTAAACACACAAACATGCTATACTGACAGTTTTGTTATATCTCAAAATTATTATTTCAGTGTTTTACTTCATTTTCTGCTTCTAGGTGTAAGAACATGGAGGTGAATCTGGACAAAATTTACAACAAAACCCTAAGGGATAAGTTTGCCTGGGCTGTCGACATGACTGATCATGGCTTTGTGTTCTGAGTGGGATTTGTTCATTTTTCGAATCAACCCAATGTTTTATGCAAACTTATATATTTTAATCAAAACGGTTAACTGAATTGTGAAGCCATGTTCTTTGGTGATAATGTTGGTACTAATATATATATATTGTTTTAGTCAAACTATTTTAAGAGTTCAATAAATGTTCATTCCTTGTAGGGAAACCTTTCAAGTCCTTTTTTATGTAAATGACCACAAAAGTTTTTTGGGAGACACGTTTTACATTTGACCTCAAAATATTCAAATATAATTTTTTTTTGTTTTTTTTTTACCATAAGGATTTTTTGTTGTTGGCTTGTAGTGTGACATTATCACAATTATTATAATTATTATGATGTGAAAAATAATACTGGAATGAAAGCCTTCTGGACCAGAATTAACTTTAATAGATGTTCTTATATTATTATTAAAAACTCTGTGAATTAAATTCTATGTTACATATGCTGGCATGTTTGAATACTTTTCAATTTAATGTAAACATTGAATTCAGTTTTTATTTATCATGGGGCAAAATGCCAAGACATATTTTGACAGATTTTTTTTAGACTGATGTTTAAATCCAGTGAAATTCACCAATATATATCACTACAACTCTTTTTACTGATTTAAAATTAAGATATTTCATGAAAAAAAAAATCATATAATGTTGCGACTTTATAATTTCTAATGTGTTACGGCATTAATCATCAACTTACCCAGCTTACATATTGACCAATTATAACAGTCATTTTACTTTTCCAAGAATCAATTCACCCTGTTAGTGTATTTGAGGCATTCACTTTCATTTTGTCATTTGCATGTCAAGATATGTTTCTTTGACATTTAACCTGCCCCTGCCAGTAAATAATTAGAGGTAAAATAGTGTATTGTTTAACCTAACAATATAGAGAGATGAGGCCACAGGTTTTAAGAAACAACTTTAATTCAACAACAAATTTATTTGAACAGGAATGGTGTTAGGTTGGCACTTGGGCTAGTGCTGTTATTACAGTAACGCAGGGTTTGTTTCTACAGTTGGATGTCAAGTTTAAAAAGTTCTTTGTCGTCCATAAAGGAAAAAGGGTAGCATACAGTCACAGCATCAAGACTGACTTGAATTCCTGCTAAATATATATATATTTTTTTTTTAAAAAAGCATCACATCAAACCAAAATATGTTAGTCACCATAGAGAAAATCTTGCTGATCCTGAATAGTGTGTATAGTGTTTTCTCAGCATCCTGTGAAAGATAAGTGCATTTGATTAGAGTATGTCACAATTAAATGCCATTTAGAATCAAAGCTAAAATACTTTTAAGCAATAGAAATAAAATTAAACTACCTCTACTAGGAGGCCTCTCCTCCCTCTTTGACCTTGTTCTCTCCTTCATTCTCTTCCACTCCTGCCTGAGTCATCAGGTCTGCTATGTTCTTCTCTAGATCATCGATGCGGGTGCTCATTTCATCAAGTGAAGCTTGTTAAGGAAGATAGGAACTAGTACAGGTGATAACCCACAATAAGTGAGAGGTTAAAGGAATATTTGCTTAAACAAAAGGGTGTATTCTAAACTTCTAAATCTAATAGTACTGAATTAAAACATTCATTTGTATTTTTTTTTTTTTTTTTTTTTTTTTTTAGAGTTTAGGCGATTGGATTTTAATGATGTGGTTGTCATAAATGTGGTAAATTCTGGTTGTGTGAAAATGTGGAGCTCTCAGCAGAGATTAGCATTAGATGCCAGACTGTCCTGTTCAATAATGGTGGTTGTGGCATTTTAATGGTTAAAGACCTGGGCCCGTATTCAGTCCTCTCAGAAAACTCTTAATTTAGCTTAAAAAATTTTTACGTAGGAGTCTTAGCTTAAGAGCGATTTGGGACCGATCTGAGAGCAACTCTGAGTAAGGAAAAGACAAACTTTCATTTGAGTGAGGAGGCGGGATTGACCCCATTGCAATGTATGAAACTATCTTTTGAAGACGGTGATTGGTTGGTAAACATGTAAGAGGCTGACAAATAGCTGAACATATACTTGTTTAATTAGTGACACTTTATTTGAATATGGCAACGTTTTTAATTTAAAATCATGATGTGGAATTTTGATTTTAAGAGAGTACAATTCGAGGTGACATTTTAGGGTCCAATTCTCACGATAAACTAGTTTACATGCATATTAACATGCATATTACTAGGATATTGGCCCAATACCTAAACTTAGCAACTACCTAACTAACTGTCAATAAGTAGTAATTAGTAGTAATGAGGCAAAAGTAGTAGTTAATAGTCAGTAAATAATGAGAATTGGACCCTAATCTAAAGTGTGACCAAATTGAAAATATGACATTCAAAGTCAATTGTAATCATAACTAGCTAAGTCATATTTGGATTCATTATAACATAATTTAACAGCATCTCAATTATGACTTAGTATGGTAAAATTTCGACATTGTCATTATGATTTACAAATACTTTTTATTTTCTTATGTGGTGTAAATGGACTTTCAATACTACTTAAATAAAATGCAAATCTGCTAATTAAATATGAAGTAATTAACCTCAATTAAGCACTTAATAGCTTGATGTGATCTTAAAATTTAGGGTATATCGGAGGCTACTGGTACTTGGAAAAACTCTATAAAAAACAAGAAAGGATATTTCTCCCGATGATCTGGTCTGACATTGTCTGGAACTTGTCCTGCATTTGCTGCAGCAATGTCTGCACCTGTGAGGGAAAATATGCCTTTAATCTATCGTGTATAATGCACAACGATATTTAAATATGTTCAAATAAAACATTTGAACAAATAAATCTGCTTCTTTAAAACACAACAATAATATCATCCGAAAGATATCTCATTATAAACGTTAACCGAAGTGTATATCGCATCAAAATAATCTAGCTAAGTAGAACAGATAAACATGGCCTAGCATTAGCCTAGCATAGCGAACCACAACAATTTCGTTCATTTTCAAACCTACCACTGCTGTGAGATCCTGAACCGATTTCGGGTCTGTTTCGGCCATTTTTTTGTTTAAATAAATATATTTGTACAACAGCAATATATGTTTAATATTCTTAAAACTGTGTATCCTCCCAGCCCTTTGCTTTCTAAAAATCAGCTGTTGGCCAAATCACGGAGTCTTGTCAAATATCGCGAGATTTTAAAGACCTCTTGGTGAGCGATTCCCTCTGGCAGCTGCAGGCACGCACATCTGATTCTGGCGTGATCAGACAGACGCGCTGGAGCAGGGCAGTGCTGCTGCTCATCCAAAAGATGCCGTTATTGATTTCATCTATTAAAACCAGCGACAAATTACAGCAGGATATGGCAGAATTTATTTAAATGATTCCGCTGGTTTTGTTGCTTACCCAATGATAAAAACAATTGTTTTGTTTATTTAATTGTTTACACATAGGTGTAGTAGGAGAGGCAGTTAGAGATTACCAAAAGTCTTTTTTTAAATAGATATTTTGGCATTTTAGCATTTTAAAGTCACACTTAAGAAGACTATGGGTTCAAATGGCGAAAAACAAAATATAGATTGGACGATATAAAAAAAATGTTGTGGTTTGTCATATTTGTTTCGTTTAAGGATAGGCTATAGCCTAAAAGCGTTGCTGTTAAACTTTACTATCAAAAATCAGCTGGATCATAACCTAGCGCTATATTTGGCTTGATACGAGGTTTTCCCTGTTTATGTTTTTCCCCTCTTCCTCTGTAACATTAGACCGATGAAAGCTGCGCGCGGCCAAGCCCACATCTCCAAACTGCATCAGCCTGATTTAGACTAGATGATGGCTAGATGAGACAGCATGCATATGTGTGCTGCTGCTATACGGCTAAGTTGTCAAACAAGTCTTCGCCCGAAATAAGGTATGCTTGAAATTAGTACGGTTTTTTTCTTTGCAACTTCTTTCTGTTAATCACACTGTTACATTGAAGCGAAACCTGCTGAATTTGCAGAGTTTCGAGTGCTTAAACTTAGCTTCTTTGGCGGTGCATGCCTGAATTGCTGATCTGAGAGTTCTTGAAAGGCGATACTGCATTAATGTTCACTCTGATTCATCAGGTTCACTTTATTGAACAAGACAAAACATGCAGAAGTTGTACACGGAGCTCAGGCAATCCCTGAGTGGTTGTCCATATCCTCGTGATAGTTTAACGAATCGTTCTTTTGAGTCTGATCTTTTTTCGATTAATCGTTTAAACGGATTTTTTTTACGATACGAACTGATTTGGTAAATGTAAAATAAACCTTTCGTAATCCCGATAGCCATATTCGTAATGGAATGAGTGATGTTAAGTGCAGATTATATAGGCTACTGGTAAAGCAAGTTACTTTAAATGGCAGATTAAAATGACTGTTTATTTAGGCTACAACTCGATTGTATGACAACTTGTCAGCATGCATGTGGATCATATTGGTTTAAATAACTTTTACATAACTTTACACCTGATGATGATTTCTTTGTAAAATCAGCCTTTAGGTTCTAATTTATGAGTGGAATAGCTGTGACGATCTTTTAAAAACAATTAAACTCTCATACAGCCAAAACTTAATTCAAAATGTAAACAGCAACGATGACGTAAAAGAACCACTAAGTATTTTTTTTAAACAGATCGGTTGACAAATTTATCAAAAGAATTGACTCGCGGAAATGATTCAGACTTCCCATCACGGTGCGGTTGTCTGCTGCGAGCGCGTGACGGAATTGAATTGCTCTCGACTCTCGAGACGTTTATGGTTGAGCTACTGTCAAAAAGCGCATGACTATACAGAGAAAAAGAAAACATTTTAAAAGCTCCTCAGTGGTGGAACGCAAAAACTGGTTACCGTGAACCGACTCTTCAGGTTGGAACCCCATGAGGAATTTCTCTGCTGTCCCAATGTGCTATCCGGTTTCTAGAAACCATAACATAGACGCGCACATTGCATAAGTGCCTCAAGCATACCAGACGTGTTTTATGGCCATGTTTGCCATCCCAGAAAATGATAGTCTCGTCTTCCTCTTTGACGTTAGGGGTGTGTATGTAAACATCTGCTCATTCAGGACACACAAAAGAGAGAGGTGGAGACAAGTCACGACCCTACCCCCCACCCCCTACATGCAGAATCTATGCAACACATCGACTGTATGTACAGTAGCACTTTTATGGATAGACATTAACTAAGGCACAAGCAATGTGAAAGTTCTAGGTTCCGGTTGATTTTATATAGATTAGGCCTATACATTCCTTACTAATCTGACTAATTAAACCCATAAAACCCACTTTAAAAATTTTGCAGGGCACTTTTTTTTCTTACTGGCTAACAAAATAAAGTTATGATGAAACTGATCAGTAAAATCACTAATGTTTTGCCATGTATGCCATATGTTTTTCCATCAATGTTGTTTATGGATTTAATCCTGTTTTGGAGTTTTTTTTATAACATATCTAAAATGCTGGCAGGTCAAGTAGAAATCTGAATTACGGTTGAAAATAATATTGTATGGGGGTCAAGTGTTCAATAACACAATGTTGGTTTAAAAATTAGCTTATTCCAGGCCGTTAGCATAGATTACACATTCTTCCGTTTTCTACATCCTTTAAAGAATGTTCACCCCCTCAGAAAACATATCTGCACAAGACTGAATAGGGGAAGTTATGCTGCTCAGTCATAACTATTTTGAAACTTCTCAGCAGTGTATTCTAGATCTTGTGACTCAGCCTATATCATTTTGAGGAGATGTTTGTCAGGTCAGAAACAAAGAGTCTTATCTTTTGGTGCACAAACATCCTGTTTAGCTGAGACTGGGTGGCAGCGTGCATAGACGACTGTTACTGTTTCACTGCTATGAAATTGACCCCTCATAGGATTTAATTTCTAGAAAGGCATGCATGAATCTTTTACAATGTGTTTATTGTAAGTATTGTTGATCCTGTAAGATCTTTAAGAATACTGAAGGTGGCACTGTTGCTTTATTGGTACGTTAAGGGCATGTTGCTGCAATATATGCCTCTATTTGCATTGCATTGTACTATATTATATATTGATTCAAATATAAAAGTGTCCTAATCTCTTCTTGCAGGGGATATGAGTGTATAGAGAGTGCTTTTTTAAGGACTAAGTGATGGAGCAGGGGTCAGAAGAGAACATGGAAAGCTCGTGGACTCTGCTATCCTGGCTGGCTTCTGGTGTTTTGGTGTTTGGGGGTGCGGTGCCCTACATCCCCCAGTACCAGGAGATCCAGAGGACCAATAATGCTGAGGGATTCTCCACAAGAGTCTGTCTGGTGCTGCTCATTGCTAATATACTTCGCATTTTCTTCTGGTGAGTGGAGGAGAGTTAATGTTAGAGCGGCAGCAGATAGAGTTCATTGATGGCGAAATGTGCAATGTGTAAATTGATGCAAAATAAACAGGAACAAAGCTTAAGGTTTATTTATTTTTATTTATTTATTTATTTATTTTTTGTATTTTGTGGGCCTGTTCTTTATTTATTAATTTATTTTCAAGCTCCTTTTTTCTTTCTTTTATAAAAAATAAAACATTAAAATTAAAATTATTTTTAAGTCAACACTTGGTATGAAATGGAACCTCACCCTATCTACCCTGTTAAAAACAAAGGTTTCAAAAGAAACCTTCATCAAAGAACCTTTTAGTGAACAGTTCTTACAATATTTGTTTTTTTCCTTAAAACATTTTAATGAAAATATTAAGTATTTAAAATAAAATAAAAATATTATTATATTTTATTGCTAATAAAATATCTTATTGCAAACAATTCTTATTGCAAAAAATGTCATTATTGATTTTTCGGCGAAAAGGCGTATGTTGTTGGCCAGACGTCTCCAGTCATTTAGCCTACTTAAATCTGCCCCATTTTTACAAACGACTACAAGCTATTTTTTATTTATTTTATTTTTTAATAAACCATTTTACTTGAATGTATGTCAAAATGTGGGAGAAAAGTCTGCTTTCATTTCATTGCGACTGAAATATTTAAAGAAAGTCATAAGTTAGCCATTCATATGTTGTATTATCTGAAAAGCATACACATTTTCTACTCTTTGGCTTTAAAAATGGCTTTGTTTGTGTATCTGAACCACCCCAACATAACAGCAATGACTCAACCGATGGTGTGATTTTGGGGCTGGGTTTTCAGTTGTGTTTGGGAATGGGAAGTCCAGTCCAGTTTTCAAATGGGAAATGCAGGACAGTCATGGGAAACCTGTTTGAAAACAGTTGTTATTTGCACAGTTCTGTTTGGTTTATCTAAAAGCACAGCTTTTATACACTTCACCTTTAAATCTATTTGTTGCTTTGTTTTGCAGGATAGGCAAACAGTTTGAGCTGCCATTGCTCCTGCAGAGTGTGGTGATGATTCTCGCCATGTTGGCTATGCTTCATTTGTGCTGTTCCATCCAGAGCAGTAACCGTGTCAGTACCAAAAAACACCACATCACAGGTAATAACATTAAACAACAGTAGTAGTGTGAAACAGTTTTCTTGAAAACTCTGCTCATCTCAATGCAATTTCAATCTTAAAGTGTCCAATATTCTTTGGGATCATATTAAGACATAACTCATTGAAAAGTATATTGATAATCTCTTGGATGAAAGTAGAAATTTGTAAAGTGCCAGTTATGTCGATTGCAACAAGGCCTTGTCGTATCCAAGTGCTATATTTACTCCTGAGGTGATGTGAATGGTATGCAGTATATATGCATAAACATTACTAAACAGATATTGGATCTTTCTCTTGCTGTCATGTAGAGGGGATTCAAAGAGCATGAATGTTACTCATTTCATTGCCTGGGGCACCAGTCTAGTCACACATTAATTTATAATGAAGATGTTAAGTGTCTGAGAATATTGGTATCACATGGACCAGGGTGCAAACTGTGTGTAATTTCCTTTTTTGCTCTTCCGCAGAATTGATTTATGATAAAGTTAGGCTTCAGTTGATTGGCTTTTTCTGGTTTTAAAACTCAATCTCAAGTGAGTTTATGAGATCACTGTCTTGGAGGGAGCTTATATGATAACATTTTGCTATCTTGTAATATTCAGAAAATTTAATGTGAAATCAGACAGAGCCCTAAATCACCTGCCATGTTGATTGATTAAGCCCGGAGGCGATAGCACTTTCTTTCACTGTTATTAAGTGTGTGAAGCCTGTGTGAATGCTGACCACCAACACACATCATTGGACTTTTGTTAAAAAAATTAAATAAAATAGAAAATATATATATATATATATATATATATATATATATAGACAGTCAGAAAACTGTTTTTTTTAATGAGTCTGACGACTTCTCTCTTCTCTATATAATGAGACACCTGAGCTTTGACTGAGAGTTTTGACAGCTGTGGAAGAAACCGTGGTGAAATTCAGAAAGAAACTTTACTAATGGTAAATTAATTTAGTAATGAAAATCAGATGGGATAGGCTATCAAAAAGTAATGTTATTAGTGTCATTGACACTAAAGAATAAATTTAATGTCTTGACAGCCCCAATATCACCCCAGTTTACTAATAATACAGTCACAATTTGTTTTTTATAAGTTTAAAACTTTAACAATGCCTTTGTGATTTTACTTAATTAACTTTACTTTTAGAATGTGCGTAAACGGATACACTATGTCAGTTAGTTTCTGTAAACTAATGTTTTCCAACTGAAAAATAACATTTGGAAATGTTCACGATCACAACATTATTCTTTTTTTTTTTTGGTTTTTGTTTTTGTTTAATAAAGCAGACGGTTCAGTGCTGAACATACAGTTTCACAGAGAACTGTGTGTGTCAGCAGGTTTGGCTTAATGGCAGTTAAGGTGTCCGGTTACAGCAGGAACAGAAGGGAAGGGTGTGTACTGGACCCAGAATAGTACGGACATCGGGTCCTCCCTATGAAAGTTAGACGTCAAATGAGACCCTCTTTAATAACCGGCTGTCCCGCTGGCTATGTGTGACCTACAGCCCACCTGTCCCTGCATAACTTCACACCTACACACACACACACACACACACACAAGCTGTGAATGTGAGGCTACAAAAACAGATAAAACGCACAAACAGACACACACACACACACACACACACACACACACACACACACGTGTACACTTGTTACGGTATGCTCAAAGTGACCAATTAACCTATACTCTTATACATGCTGTATGACATGTCCTCACACTTTCATTTGTCAGTTATGGGTAACATGTAAGGTTATGTTGCGTGTAAAGCTCAGGTCTGTTTAACGCTGCAGGAAATGAATAATTTGCATTGACTCACAATGATTGCCCCCAGGCTGTTCATTAGATTCCCACTGTTGTTGTTGTTGTTTGACAGAAATTCATAGATGTTGAGAGAAGTGTTATGACCTTGAATTAAGAAAGCCAATGTCCCATATTTGTTTCATCTGTTGTTTTGGAGTATGCTTAAAATGCCAGTGAGCTTTGCCCTGGAGTTTGTGTCAGTTCTATTTCATACAGTCTACTTTTTTGTCTAGTGGCCTTTTCAGAGTATATCTGCATATTTAAGCACAACTGTGTCATCACTGCTTCACAATAATTAGCAGTTTTATTACCTTCATAATGACAAAGGGAAAATTACCCTGCGGCTAACGATTAGACACAATTTGGGATTGTAATATATATATATATATATATATATATATATATATATATATATATTACAATCCCAAATTGTGTCCAATATATATATATATATATATATTTCAATTTATATATATATATATATATATATATATATATATATATATATATATATATATAATTGAAATATATATATATATATATATATATATATAATTGAAATATATATATATATATATATATATATATATATAGTTTTTCTGTTCATTAAGGCTGCATTTATTTGATAAAAATAGACCTAGCCTAGTAAAAACAGTATTGTAGCAACTATTGTTACTATTTAAATAACCTTTCTATTATGGTATGTTTTAAAATGCAATTTATTCCTGCATTTAATATCAGTAGCCCTTCTGTGTCGCATGAAGATTAGGTATTGGAGTGAATAGTAACACTTTTAGTGTGCACGCATTTAAAAAAAAAAAAAAAAAAAAACTTAATCAATTAAAATCCAGAACAGCAGAGCCCTCTTGTGGAGACACGTGGTACATGTGCCCCCAAATGTATTTAGCAGTATTAATATTTACGTATTTATTTTAATGGGAAATATATGAAGTTGAAAAGGGAAATGAAGAAACACACTGGTTTAATTTGTTTGATGTCACTTGGTTGGTTTTTCAGTGAATCTCAATTTTTTAAGTGTGATTCGGCTGTTGAAATACTTTTTGGGTCACTGTGAATTAAACCCGGTCATTAAATGTAGTGAAGTGGTTGTTTGAGCATGCTCAGTGAGTTTCTTGTATTATCTGGGCAGAGGAGTGGCAGGTGCCGTTATCTGTGCCTCGCAGACCTGAATTGTGACCGATCAAGTGTGGCCACTGGGGTGTCAGCTCTGATACTCATTGCATTATGCCCTGGTGTGTGTCCAATTGACATTTAAAAAGTACATGTATCCAAGTGCCACCATTTGGCCAATGATGCAATTGAATGAGGTTTATATTTTCAGAATTAATTTGATGAATTTTTATTATATTTTCATTGTGTTAATCATTGTGTGCACTTTTTTAGTTACAGCAGTGTGAACTGAATCATATGTTTATGTGAAAAACATAGCTGGAGCTCCCACTCCCCATACCTTTAAGGTGAAAGCTGAACACTTCTTGTCATTGTACATACCATGTTAGACTTGTTTAGACAACTTATAATTGGATTTGTCCTGCCCTTGCAACCAGAAACCCCATATAAACGCCTTGGAAACCACATACAACATCCTCACACTTGTGCATTGCACCACTCAGTGTCTGATTTTAGTATTTTAAAGGTGCAAATGAGGACTATCGTCCCGGTAAGTTGGAAATAGAAGTCTCGTGAGAAGCGAGAACGAGCGAGAAACACAAACTGCTCTATGGCAATTCGACATAATTCTATGATACTGGCTCCGATAATAACAGAAGCACATGAGCAGCGGTAGAAAGGGGGAGGAAACCTCTGCAAATGAGTGTTTTTATGGCAGTGTTGTGAAATATAGCTACGCCGCACAGCTGTAGGGGGCGCTGCGAAAACATGCCACAACAAAAGTGGAAATCAGCGAAGATAAAACTAGAGTTGCCAAGTTCCCATTTAAATAGTCAAAACCTGCTTCCACTGGACACTGGTTTCGGCCTCATTATCGGCTGCAGTCCAGTCCTCATATCAAATATAAACACCTCTGATTCACAACTACCTGCTAATTCATTCGCATTTGTGTAAAGTAGCATTGCTGAGGAAGGGCAAACTCACAAGATATAGTACCTTCAATGCCCTGCAGATGGTGATATTACTTATTTTGTAGCAGAAATAAACTGCAGAAAAAGTTAGGTGCCATGCAATTTAAAAATTAATAGCATTTCTCATTACAAATGTATTAGAGTAAAGAGTGCACATACTTATTAAAAAAATGTAATCTAGTATAGGAGGTTACTATATATTTGATACAAAAACTACAAAGTTGCCAAAAATATACTTAAGAAGTCACTAATACATTTACTCAAATATTTGACTACTGAAATAAAGCTGTTTTAAGTTATTTTGTGTCTTACTGTGGCTGTATATCTGCTGGTTATGTGTGAGCCGCTTTTATAAATTTACGAGTTCATCTTTGACCCTCGGTTCTCGAGTCTGGTCTCAGCGGGGGCTTCTCACTCACTGAATCAGCAGTGTATTCTGACAGGCACGTCCCCTAACCATCCCTCAATCACTTTGTGCTGTGACAGAACAGTCAATGGCATGTAACAAGGTAAAAGCTAAGTAAAAGGGCACAGTCTTACAGAGTTTGAAACAGTGCTGCAGGGTCATCACATCTAGCTCTTCTGATGATTGCTTTTAAGAACTCTTCATTGACTCTAAATCTCTTTCTTCTTCAATGCACTTTCATTTTCCTGCTGCAACTTTGGCTGTTCTTTTTCAAACCTTATCTCCATAATACCTTTGGATCCTACGCTATCCTTCTCTAAAAAAAAATTCTATCTCTAGATGGATGAATCTCACAAACCCCATGCTTAAATTTCAGGAAAATGGAAGAAAAAAATAGACCTAATTTTCTTCATGTTTTTTTTTTTTTCCTTTTGATTTTGGGGTGAAATGTGACCTTAGGCATGTTTTAATGAGATTCACCCCCCTCTAGTTTTCGCTTTGTAGTGAATTTTTACACTCATTAATGCTTTTAATAGATGCTGCTGCACTGGATATTTCAAGGCTTGCAGCCCACATTGCATGACAACTCATGAGCTCACATCCACAATCAAGTTTCACGGTTCAAAGATGCTTTTGGCAGCATACTGGCACTTATTATGCCTAAACACCATGCAAAATGCAACATGTGTTGTCATGATAAATTCCTGCTTCATCGTTTTGTTTAGTCTGTAGTCATATGCTGCGTCCCAATCCGTCAGAATCTGAAGTGTATATCGATGCACACTCTAATGGCTGATATTGCCCACAACCCATTTCGCGTTGGACGAGGATTCGGTTAAAACTACAAACACAAGTAAAAAACTACAGACATGGAGGGCGTGCGAGTCCCGCGGTTATTTTGAGAGGTTTAGATAAAGAGGTTGAAGTGAATAATTATCAGTATCTAACCTAACGAAAATGAATTTATTCAATGTTGTCCACATTATATTGCATCTGCAGCAGCATTGTGAACTTTTGTAAATATACGTTTGAAATATATCATTATATTCAAATTGCAAACACGAGGAGAGTATCCGCACGAAAGACCCACGACTGGCAGATCAACGTGCTCTCTGAAACGGTAAAAAATCAATTTAGATTGAATGGAGGATTTTAACTGTGACAAGATGATTGACAGGGCAGTTTACGGTGACAGGATGCATGAAGCACACAACATAGCTAAAGATGACGTGATAGTATGTCAGCGAGTATAAGTAAGTGAATTGGGATGCAGGGATAGAGTTCATTGTTAGTTCCATTCATTAGTTGTCATGGTTTCTCATTAGTTCTCACCTGTTTCCTGTTTTGTTGATTGCCGTCCTTCATTGTATTTAAGACCACAGTTCTCCTCTGTGTTTGTCTTGTGGTAAAGTTATGTTACTGTATATTGTTTAGTGTTCTTTAAAAGTGTTTATATCATCTTTCTGCGTCACGCATCTCGCTTTGTCAGGATTAAGCTACACGCAACCCCTGACAGATGTACAGTAGACGGCACAATGGCTCCTAAACTCTCCCTCTTTTTCACACTGTAGATGTGAGAGCTCTGGTGACGGAGTCCAGATGGATGATAGATGAGAGTGCTAGTTAGCCTCCGCTTACCCCCAGAAGCCTCTATTCCACATGCTGCCTGCCTCATTTCTATTATTAATAAGAGTTCACTTAGACCCAGCACTGTCTGTAAGAAAAAAATTCTGTTCAATTTACCGTAAAAAGCTGGCAGCTGTGGGTACCAGAAATCCATTGTAAAAAAAAAAAAAAAAAAAAAAGAAATCCTGTAAAAATGTATAACTATATTTCAAGATTAATGTTAATATACCAAGCTTCCTAGTCCCTTTTTATATTAAAATGTACTGATAATCACCATAATTATGGATCTGACACAATAGAAAGTCACATAAATTTGATTTCATTGTAAGCATGTTGCAGTATAGTCTTTTTATCGCTATATTGTGACGTGTATGAGAACAAATGAACTTGATTTTGCCTATCGGGAATTGATTGGATTGTTGTTGTTGTTTGCTATTGCTGTGTGACCTTGTGTGAGTGACTGACAGGTCGTCCCAGCCTCATGCTAAAAAACACACCAGCAGAGAAGAGATGTTGCTTCAAGTGGATGGGGAAGTTATTTTGATTAGAAATTATGAGGAGACATGAATTTAAAAAAAAAATATATATGAATTTAAAAAAAAATGATGTCCACAGATAAATCATTTAATAAATACTGCAATAAAAAACAATTATTGATTTTAAATAAATGGTGACTTAAATACTTGGCCAAAACATTATATTGGCACGGGGTCATACACACAAAGGCAAAACACCATTAAAGGGTAACTAAACCCCTGGTCAGTGACTCAACCCACTAGCAATATTTGAAAAATGCTGAAAAGCGGGGGGCGTGCACCTGAAACCCGCAGTGAGTGACGAAATTAGATGGTTTTTAAATTGCAGAGGGCGTGGTATGGCTGAAACCTGCGTACATCACAAAGTGCGGAACATCCAAAAGGAAAATTCAACTGTAGTAGCCACTATTCAACCTGAAGAGGGCAGCACTAAGACATTTTTACACCATATATTGTAGAAATAAAACACTTTATACCCAAATGTTAAAAAAGTTACTCAAATCAATGCTCAGCATTTAAAAAGCCCCATTCGTACAGATGATTAACTAAAAAAAAAGTTGGTTAAGGCCGCGTGTCCACCAAAGCGTTTTTAGCCAGCTGAAAACGCTAGACGCTCTGCTGAAGACGCCGTGCTTTGGGCCCTTGAGAGCGTTTTGGCAGCGCAACGTTTTTTCCGTTGAGACTTTTCGTTGTTATGATACAGAATATCCTCAGTAATTGAACGTTGTGACAATTGGTCGGTGTGGTATTATTCTCGCCCCTCCTCCACTGTGATTAGACGGCTGGGTAAAAAGTGACAGTGATGAGCGCTGCGTTTTATCCAAAGTTGAAAATTTTTTTCAACTCCCAGCGACCAGTAAAAAACGCTGTGCGCTCGGCGGTTCAGCGTGAAAAAAAACGCTCAGCGCCTCGGTACGCTCATGGTGTTTAAAAAACGCGTCGCTCCCATTGAAAACATACGCCAGGCGCATGGAAAAACGCTTTGGTGGACACACGGCCTTAGGGTTTAGTTACCCTTTATCAAAAATAATGAAAAAAAATATATTTAAAGTAGCCTAGAAATCTAGACGCACCTTAGCGGCAGCAAAAAAAAAATATTTTGCATCCAGTGTGGTCTAGCAACTCTCCGTTGGCTTTCGAAGCGGAAAAACCAAACTCTGGTCAGGCCAATCACATCGTGTATAGAGTTGGTGGGCGGGCTTAACACAACGACGGCAGAGTTGTGACGGTTCTGTGTGTGATTTCCCTGCTACTTGAAAGATGCTGCTGGCGAACAGCGGTCTTTTGATTTGGCTTTGGCCGCGACTCTGGATCAAGGATAAGAGAACTTTACTTAAAGGTTCTCTGAGCGATCCTGGGTGTTGTTGACGTTCGGAATATTTTGAAACAAATCGGAGGCTAGCTACTGTAGACCCTCCCTCCGCCGCATCTCATCTCATTGTATCCTTGTGTGGGTTTGGCGAACAAAGCGTCAATTTAGAAGAAAAAAAACAACAATTTAACGTTACCCACCTGTCCAGCAAAAACAGAGCAACCTGAATGTCGGACTGGAAGCCCTTCTGCCGCCGGAGTTCTCGCCATCGTTCAAAAGCTTTGCTACCGATGTAAATTTGGAACTTCGCACGTTCTTTATCCGACTCCTTCTTCTTTTTAATTTGTTCTTCAGAACGACGTCTATTTGGTCGTGTGTCGTCCATTTTTCAAACTTCCCTCTGATGCTTCTATCTCCTTCACACACACACCCCCTTCATGTGCACGCGCACTAACCCCCCAGACCCACCCTCAAATACTTCTTGCCAGTGATTGGCTGGAACACTGTTTGTTAGGTTTCGTGGTCCGGGTAAGACATGATTGTTTTTGTTGCCGTTTGTGGAGCCTGTGGTGTCTACAGAGACCGCGTTTTTTTACAGTGTGTTTAGGGGACAGGCAGCTAGCCGATAGTGAGGAGACGTTTGATGTATGTGACAAAAAATGTTTTGGCCCCACATCGCTTAGAGAACCTTTAAGAGAACGTCACTTCAGTCATTCTCAAAAAAGGAAGATGTGTTCAGAGTTTTGACGACCGGATACGGCAAAAGTTATATCAACTAGCTCCGCTGGTGGGAAAACGCATGGGACTCACTCAGCCACAGCCGTTCGTTGCTCTGTTTGGTTACCACTATCCTATGGCGTGCAGAGGGATATTGAAAGACAACCTTTTATCCCGCCCCTCGGATTGAGGTATGCCAATTGTGAGTTCCCAGACCTAACATCTTGATGTAGTTCTGGCTTAGCAGGCTATATTTAAAGTATAATCATGGGGCTTCCGAGAATGCCCTTTTATGTTTTAAATGTAAATGAAATGCAATTCATAGTTTGCTCATGCCATACATCTGACTGTATTTTACAGTAAAATTATAACCAACTTTTCACCATATGGTACGGTAACTTAATTAACTTTCCAACTTTCATTTGGACTTTGTTCTGCCCTGACCATGCATTTCATGCTGTGCTTTCTGGACTTCAGTTCCCTCGCTGCCTCATTAAAAATGACCGGCATCAGATACATCTCTCCAATGCCCACTCGGACCTCGGAGTTGAGTTCTGCCTCACTGTAAGCGCCGCTGCATATTTCTTAATGGATCCCCACTATTCTTCAATTCTTCCTTTTACTTTCTCCAGTGAGTCCCGATTCTTTCATTTTATTGCGCTCTCTCATTCTCACTTCGACTCTAGCTCTCCATCTTTATCTCTCTCTCTCAGCTGTTCCTCTCATTTCCTCACTTGCTCTATCCCTTTCTCATTTTCTTTGCTTTCTCTCGCAAGGCCCATTAAAACCGGATCTGTATCATCCATCAAACGCTTGCAGACAGATTCCACCTATTTCATTAGGTAGGAGATAAAAGATGCCCACTGCTCTGTGCTTCTCTGAGCTATGAGCAGAAGACAACTTTTGTTTGTCTACCATCGACGCTGTTTTAATTGTGTATCTGTGTGTGAAGGCTGTCGTTTGTACTTTGGATCAAATTCTTGTCTTCTTGACTAGTCTCAGCCACTTAATATGGAATTTGTGTTCTACATCAACCATATCTGGGCACTTCGTTTTAAGCATTTTTTTTTTTTATTTTTTTTTTTGTGATATTGACTAAATGAACAATTTTGTTTATTTGATAAGAAATCAAGGTAAATCTCACTTGTGATCAAAATATGTTTCATATAATTGTGAGTACTGTGCATGAAATGTCACCTATGAAATTAGTCTTAGCAAGACATTTATTAAACAGAATACATAATTTGATGTGGTGAAAGTGACTCTTTTGGAATTGTCATGATGAGGAAAAAGGAAGGATATACATGTATATATATATATGAAGAGTTCAGATGCAAAAGCCTCTAAGTGCCATTTGAAATTTTCTTCTAGAATGATCATTTTTATCAAGCTTGTATATTTAAATTCAGTGATTTCATTTAAATGGCAATGATAATTACCTATTAATTGTTATTTAAGTGAAATTACTGAACTTAAATATACAAGTTTGATAAAAATCATCATTCAAGAATATAATTTCAAATGGCATTTAGAGGCTTTTGCATCTGAACTCTTCATATATACTTTATATATACTTTATATTTACATTTTATGTGTTGTATACACACAATTGTACATTGTTAGGAGACATAAACTAGAGTAAAAAAAGTTTTAAGATATTTGATTCTTTTTTTAAAGCCCACAGGGCCAAAAGTGCCCATAATTGGGTGACACTTGATTTTGACATCATTGTGGCATTCTTGAAGACACAAGGTCATCTGTGTCCTCCTTTATACACTTAGGTATAAACATCAAGTTAAAGTGTACACGTGACCTTTCACCCTCTTTGTGGTGAGATGAAGATGACAGTAAAGCATCAACATTAAAAATGAATGACAGACAGGAAGCAAGAGGAGGTTTGCTGAAATGCATTTGCTAAAAAGAGTCCAGCCTGTTAATGCGATGGATTGTTGAAAGTGTGTGTGTGTGTGTGTGTGTGTGTGTGCGTGTGGCCTGCTAACCTTACATTAGATGGCAATATCCAAAATAAAAGATGGCAATATCGAAAAATCATTGTCCTTGTGTGAAAATTGTTGGTCCCCTTGAGAAAAACAGCTTATATACTATGTTATGTTTTTTGAAAATGTTAAAATGCAGAAAGTTTTCTGTGATGGGTAGGGTTAATGTAAAAGGATGGAAAATACACACAGAATACAAATCATTGTATGGAAAGTCCCCATTAAACATGAAAACACAGTGTGTGTGTGTGTGTGTGTGTGTTGCATGACTCAGTAGTCCTGTCCATTTCTTTTTGTGTCTTGTGGGGGCAAATAGCTGACAGTGGTGGGATCTTAGCTCCTACAGGCTGCACTGCAGTATATCTTAATTCAGAGAGAGATGCAGTAAAAGAGACCGTCAAGCTAAATAATTCATTCAAGTCTTGTGGCTGTACATCCTGCTTTTTTATTATGCCGCTCTCTGAAATATTTGAGTCGTGGCATTGAGCGGTCAGATATTTTTGACTAATGACTGCTAAGATGCACTGTTGCCCATGCAGTACTACTTTATATGGCTTTTATCACTCTGCAGTCTCTCTTTTCACAAGAATAATTAATTGGCGTAGATATCAGAAATTGGAGCACTTAGTGGTAAGTCTGTAGACACACTTATTTGGTCAATAATACAAATGTATACACTTTTTAGCATTTTTTTCCTGCCCTTTTATTCATTTACTTTTTGGGCCCTATTTTATAGATCTAAAACGGTCGACAGTTTAACTCTGGGGGAGTTGTAAAATGAGCCTATTTCCAAAAAAAAAGTGGAGTATCCCTTTAAGGCTTGAAGTTAAAAATTAAATGCATTGAGTACATGATTTAATTAAAGGGATACTCCACTTTTTTGGAAATAGGCTCATTTTACCACTCCCCCAGAGTTAAACTGTTGGGTTTTACCATTTTCAAATGTATTCAGCCGATTTTCTGATATTTAGAAGAATATCAGTAACCAGACAGTTTCTGTTCTCATTGACTTCCATAGTATATTTTTTTTCCTACTATGGAAGTCAATGAGACCAGAAACTGTCTGGTTACTGATATTCTTCTAAATATCAGAAAATCAGCTGAATGGATCCCAAAACGGTAAAACTCAAACTCAACTGTTTAACTCTGGAGGAGTTGTAAAATAAGCCTATTTCCAAAAAAAAGTGGAGTATCCCTTTAATAATGAAAGTATAAAATATAAATGTTGAAAGTCATGTTGAGAAATGATTGACCTAACAAAAAGTTTCTTGAAACCTTAAAATCAACCTCACAAAAGATCCCGTATTTGAAGAAACCCACATTTATGAACAGACAGATTCACCTTCCTGCATTATAATCCCACATCCTGCTGTAGTTGTTGATTCATTGTTCTGCTCTGACTTTGAAATGTCTAATCTCTCTTTTTTTTTTCCTTCACACCCACTCTTTCACCTTCATCTGTACATTGTCTGTTTTTGTCTTGGTGGCACTTTTTCCCCCTATCTCGTTAACACGAGTTTCACGCCCTTCCCTTTCAATGTGAATTATGTAATTGAATGAATTGTGCAGCACATCCTGGATCTCTGCAGTCTTTACGCTGTCATGGTGCGGCACAAATGGCTGCATTGTCATAGCAGGTAAATCTTGCATTGGCACAGCTTCGTTGTTTGGGGAATCCCTCCTGCAGTGTCTGTGTGTGTGTGTGTTCTCTTTGCTGTGTCCATGGCTTACTGTCAGTGTGTTGCGTAGTCTTATGTAACCCGTATCTGAGTTGCTTTTAGTCCTCTTCTCTCTCTCTCTCTCTCTCTCTTTCATCTAGCATTTCTCTCCCTCTCCTGCATGCCTAATGCTTCCTCATAACTCCAGAATCCCTGATGAAATACTGGTCAGTGCTGACAAGCTGTCCGTTGTGTTTTTGGCATAATCGTTGACATGAGGGTAAGATTTCATCATACAGCAGAGAATACATCACTTAACATTGATGCGGTGGTGTGGACGCATGTGTTAAGAGTTACTTAATTGGTTCTGAGTGACCTCACACATCCCTTGAAAGTGGACTGTGGCTTCTTATATTGGTTTGACTAGTTTAATACCACATAAATTTCCCTTATGGCGGACGACCTTTAAATAGCTTTGCAATCATTAGTATTTTATATTAAATAAGTAAATGACTATGTTTTATATTATTGTTTTTTAAAGATTAACTTTAAGTGACCGTTTGATGATTGTTACTAATGATCTGATATTTATAGCAGAAATTGGGGAAGGTGTGCACAATTAAATATCTAACATGTATCCAATTTATATTGACTGATACTATATATTAAACATCTTTGCAGATAGTTGAAATGTGTTAAATTGAATTGTATGTATATAAGCCCTAGTGTTTCCTGTGTTCATGGTCAGGTCTTGTTCTTCCGTGGTTGTGTCATTGCTCTCAGTTCTGCTCCTATAGTCTTCCATGTGTTCCCTAAGGTTTGGATGTCACTTTTTATTGTAAACCTGTGGTAAAACATCGATGCTATGGGTTTTAAATCTTTAAGTAAACAGAATAAATGCCAGCAAATGGTCGCTTTTGTCATGTTCGTTTCAGATTCGTTTTATGGTAAAACTTCCATTTATCTGTGAAATGATGGGTCTGTTTGGCCCGACGGTGGAAACACAGCATGGTTTTGTGCTCGGTGCTGCTGGTCCAAGGCTTTTAGCCAAACACGGCCATTTAAGGCCTTGGTTCACACTGGCCTGACAGTGGAAACGCGGCTATTAAATACCTTTATCTGCTTTCCTTCATCTCAGAGTGCACCTGTGTTACAGTACTAGTATATTGTAAATCTTTAATTCAAAGCTGAAGTCCTGACGGTTATGACCGGTTAATCTCTTTGCTTTATAAACATTTGTGTGTCTGTTGCAGGCTCAGGGGGCATGACTGTAGATAAACTTCTGTTTTCTCAGCGCAGCTGGGAAACGTGATAGAGCTTTCTGCATGAGCCCTCCCTCCATTGCCACCTGCACTTACCGCATTTAGCTGGAAGATGACTGAAGGCACAGGTGGACCTAAATAATTGCCTTTGCAAAGCGATCTCGATGTCATTTCCTGAGGTTAGAAAATGGTTAAGGATGACTTGTGAACTCAAACAGAATAGACATTCAGGCTGCAGTCTGATTTCCATTATACGAGAGTAGATGTTAAAACTTCATGCTGATTTGTACTCGGCTTTCGCCAAGATAAGCACAAACTAAGACGTAACTTTACATCAAACTATGCTTCTCTATCCATTTACACTGCTTTCCATATGGTGACTCTCCTTCTGTCTGGGGTTAACGGCAGCAGTGTACTTGGTGCGTTAGCTCACACAATGGCTGCAGCTACAGTGTGGTCTCCCCAGTGGACCAGCACGACAACCGTCTTGATTGAGCCGAGTAGGGAACATCTTTAAGGCCAATTTATACTTCTGCGTAGGGTGCGCGCGGTAGGTACAGCGTAGCATACGCACAGACGCGTCCCATACCGCGTACCCTTCGCCGTAGCCTGACGCGCACCTCCTCAAAAATGTAACTACACGCCGCAACGACACGGACCGCAAGATCTGTGATTGGTCGGCTTGGTAGCATCGCATTTCCTCCTACGCATTTCCACACGTACCATCTCCTCCGATGTCTTCTCTCATTTCTGCCTTTCAGTTTTAGTAATTTCACTAAAGTGAACTGTTTTTCCACCTCAATAAGCTCCAACTCCAACATGATCGGCTCTCTTTCAGTCTTGTAGTAACCTAGCCGCGAGGAATCTAAACACAGTGGAACATTAAAACCCTCCACCGCCAACTAGTGTTTCGGAGCACTACTGCAGAGCAACCAAGACCTGAACGCAGAAGTATAAATGCTCACAACGGCTTCGCCTACGTGCGTAGCCAACACCGTACACTACAGAGTACCCTCGACGCAGAAGTATAAATTGGCCTTTAGGGTCTTCAAGTGGGCACCTTGCATCCTCAATGTTTCGTCGACTAGTCCACGACACCTCAAGAGTCCCAGAGTCAGCCCCCTCCGTCCCCCACTCAACTCAGCACAGCTTACTGACCTCTACATCCCTCCTGCTGCTGAGGTTGCTCCTTCCTCGTAGTTCACATGTGACCTAACCACAATCTCATAATCTCTCCGCAACCCAACCATACGCGCCAACCCGTTTGACTAAGGCTGTCCAGCCCCACTGTCTTCGTTAAAGTAGGTTCAGTGGTAACGGTTCCGTATGGCATACTACCTACCGTAAAACACAAAATCTGCCCAAACACCACCCCTCATTCATGCAATATACACAGGAACGTAATAACTGTAATCACTATGCAAACTGTACAAATAAAGAGACAATGCTTTCACACTCAAACTTTCAAATTTTCCCCTCTGATTTTATGGCCACTTAGATCACTTAGTTTATCACAGAGAACGATTAAGATTTTGTAGGATAATCCAGACACATGCACACACATTGCGCGAAGGTGATCTGTATGACCATCAGTGGCAAAGCAGCTGGACAGGGGCAAAGTGTGATAAGCAGGGATTGTGTGAAGAAAATCGGGCCTCTGTTCAATAATGGCTTCAAATATCGACCAGTATACACCATCAACAAGACAGCTGAGAGGAAGATAGGCAGCTTTAAATGACTGATAATCCCTAGTGTACGTGCTCTCTGATGTGGTTGGGACCATATCATAGTTTGCGATGAACAATGACTGACCTTGTAGCTGAAAACTTGGTGTAGCTAACATGGAATTTATTGTGTGCTAAAAAATAAAGTTAAAACTAAGATGAAAACTATTAATCTAAAAGCTTTTTTGTAATCTCTCACAAGCTCTCCGCAACCCAACCATACGCGCCAACCCGTTTGACGAAGGCCCCGTCCACACTACTGCGTTTTCCTTTAAAAACTGAGACCTTTTTCTACGTTAGCACCTCCCATCCAGACTAAAACGGAAAAGACGAAGACCTAAAACGGAGAAGTTTAGAAACGCTGCAGCTCCGTTTTGCGTTTTGAATCTCCGGAGGGCGTTTTAAGTGTAGATGGGACAAAACGGAGGACTTTACAAGCGATGACGCAGAGGCTCACGCTCGGCTCTATGATTGGGTGTCATCAGTCATGACGTACCCTTCCCCGATTCGTCTACCGCTGTTTACACTGGCACGCGCATGCCCAGTGTTGGTGAATAGTCACGTGATCCGCGTTTTCAGTCGTTTTAATGTGGACGGAGATCAATTCTAATACGCAGATAAAACGCTGGTGTGGACGGAGATCGTATTCGTTTTAATTCTCCGTTTTTAAACGAAAACGCAGTACTGTGGACGGGGCCAAAGGCTGTCGAGCCCCACTGTCTTCGTTAAAGTAGGTTCAGTGGCAAAGTTTCCGTATGGCATACTACCTATTGTAAAACACAATATCTGCCAAAACACCACCCCTCATTCATGCAATATACACAGGAACGTAATAACTGTAATCACTATGCAAACTATACAAATAAAGAGACAATGATTTCACACTCAAACTCTTTTCCCCTCTAGTTAAAGTTATAAAACGACTTATAAAAAGAGCACATTAAAACGACTGATTATTTGGTGAGTCTGCAAACACTGACCCTAATATGTTATTTTCAAGTTTTAGACCGACTGTCAGAAATCTCGGTGTGACTTTTGATAGTAGCCTGAAATTTGACAAACAAATTGATAGTGTGGTAAAAGCAAGTTTTTTTCAGCTACGTCTATTAGCAAAGGTCAAACCTTTTTTAAATCGTTCGGATCTTGAGAAAGCTATTCACGCTTTTATTAGCTCAAGATTAGACTACTGTAACGCACTTTACGTGGGAGTATCACAGTCATCACTCAGGCGCCTTCAGCTGGTACAGAACGCAGCAGCTCGTCTTTTAACTAATACACGCAAGCGTGAGCATATAACCCCAATTCTTTCTTCGCTTCACTGGCTTCCGGTTTCTTTTAGAGTTGATTTTAAGATTTTACTGTTTGTTTTTAAAGCTCTCAATGGGCTTGCTCCACCGTACATGACTGACATGCTAACCTTACGAGAATCAAACAGGACTCTCAGGTCAACAAATCAACTTTTGTTGGTTGTCCCAAGGACAAGGTACAGACGATGGGGTGACCGGGCCTTTTCTGTAGCTGGGCCAAGACTTTGGAACAAGCTACCTGCCGATTTACGAACTATCACGGAATTAGGCCCTTTTAAAGCTAAGCTTAAGACTTATTTATTTAGACTGGCTTTTATATCATAACTTTGTTGACTCATTCTGTGCCATTTTGCATTGTATTATTGTTGTTCTTTTTTTAATTGTTATTTTGGAAAGCACTTTGGTTCACCTTGAAAAAGGGATGTAAAGGGCTATATAAATAAATGTTGATTGATTGATTGATTATACTCTGCTGTATGTAAATGTTGGTCCCTATATTGGTTAAAAAACAAACAAAACTGCATGCAATTTACGTAAGAACAATGTTTTGGCTGTGTTTCGGCTCTACTTGTCTCTGCGGATGAATGTGGAACTTTCTCATAACTAAAAAAAGAGAGATATTATCATACTGCTCAGAACATTCACTACTTGGAGAAATTTAGATGGAAAGGAGCTTAAGCTGAAGGTATTACTGTAGCTTTAATAGACAGGGTACTTCCTTGAAAATATTTTCCAGCACAGCGCTACAACAACCCATAATAATGACCCTACACAATAGATAACGCTTTACAAAGAACTCTGTTAGAGAGCTACATGGCAATTTATCTGTTCAATAAGATGCCTTATGCCGAGTTTACTACACGATTTTAGGCCTGATATTCACTCGCCGACAGATTTTGTGAGATCGCTGACAATCAAAGTGATTCTCTGGAGGTTTGCAATTCCTTGTCAACCTTTCTTGGTCATTGTGACAACTTACCAATACCACAAGCGGATAAAGGGGAAAAGTAGCCGGATTTTATAGATATTAGACGCGCACTGCGCGTGACATTTGTACGTAATTTCCCATGAAACCCCTTGACTGGTCTAAAATATAAATACTTATAATAGGCTTACCATAGTGAATTAGAGTAAGACAAAATATGTTTTGGATGAAGGACTGAAGATGTATTGATTTGTTATTAAAATTTTGTTCATTTTATACATACAACAGTTACATAGTGTACCTTTTAATCACTCTTTTTTTTATTGCTTCAGTACCTCTATCCTAAAGGGGTGATTAACTGAGAAATCAAATTTTCCTTGAGCTTTTGACATCCAAGAGGTCATCATATTATAAGAATATCCTGTAAGTTTCAGAACTGAAAACGTCCTTGTTAGTCCAATAAAAGCTTTATTGACACCAGGCTCAGCAAACGACTCATTTTTCAAAGTGGGGAACTATGACGTCAAAGAGGATACAACACAACCCCCGCAGAAGAAGGTCAATGCCTACTTCAACACGGCCGGTTTAGCCTCCCACCGATTCACGCATTACACGCATAGCTAAATAACATAGATGCCTACCTCGTGATGACAAACCGGATCGAGTTACCGAGCAATACAGAATATTGTGCAGTGCCTGGTTGTGGAAGAAGACAGTCGCTGCATATATGCTTCCTCTGGATTTCAATAGGACTGCATGGATAAACTTTATTTTTAATGACGTTCCAGCTGATGAGGTAAAACGTTGTCCGTCATTTCACTGAGGATTGTTTTGTGAACAAGACTGGATTTGCCGATTAAGAGTAAAGAATAACGGTGCTGTGCCGTCTATATTGGATCTGACCGGAATTGTGCAACACACAGACTCTGGGTCGAACATGTATGGGGGAACCATTCCGGTTGCCATTTTAAAACTTTGGACGTTTTCAAAACAATTTCCCCCAAGAGCATCAACGGGTGAGTTGAAACTCATTATAATATGCAAAACTGTTTTCCACTCACAGCAGTGGGCGTTTTACTTCCAAGTCTTCAGTGCGAGACGTCCATAAAAACCAAGCGTTTTTCAGCTAGGCTCAAAACTAGGGTACAAAATAGCCTATTACTTATTAATCTTGAAGCGAAGCGAACGTCATAAGTTGACCTCAGACAACAATGTAATAACATTTAAAAAGCCAGCTCATGACCCCTTTAATATTCACGAGTTGCAGTACTGCCATTGCATGACATCACAATCAGCGGATTACAGTATCAGCTCTCCTATTTGAAGCATTGCTGTTGGCTACCTAGAGTAATCTTGCTGTGCTGTGATTGCAGTATGCTCTACTTTTGGTTGTTGCGATAAAGTTCCAATGCCGGAAGCTTGTGGACGATGTTAAGAGTTAATCCAAGAGTCGCCACCCTCTTTAACCCAAGGGTGCTTTGTGTGAGAAAAGCATCGACCTTCATGGATCCCAAAAGGCCACACTCTAGTGCTGTGGATTACTAAGGTTAAACTAATCATTCGACTTTGTGTTGTCAGGCAGTCAAACCCCTAGTGACATCTCTCATGGCATCTTCACAGATGTTCAACCTCTTAAGTATTTTCTCAGCGCAAGCTGTTTTAGTCATTCCCCTCGGGGTCAAATGCTTAATTACCACTCCTGGTCCCCTACCTAATTATCTTTTTCATCTAATTTAAAGTCACTTATTGGTAGAATCTCGATCGATTACCTATTTCCAACACGAAATGTTATCCGGCCAAGGGCAAACCTTGGGGCGACCCATCACACTATCATAGTTTTCTCAATGATGCATTGCTGTAAAGTTGCATCAGTCCATCATGGCTGTCAGAGCTCACCAAGGTTACCTGTAGGTTATGGAAACATTTGGGTCAGGGTGTTCGAAGTGGGACTTTTGTGCTTGACCTCTGCCTGTTCCAGATGTTTCCTCATAATCCCATCAAGCTGTTTCACACCAAACTTGACGCATGCATGTAAAAAGCACTTTTCCTAGATACACAGCTTCACTAATTAACCCAGAATGTTGCTAATTAAAATTCAGAGAGCTCCACATGGATGTTAATGTAGATAGACTGGTCACACTTGGCAGGAATTAAGTGCATGCTATGGGTGCACATGCATGAAATCCAATGCAAAGTAGTGTGCGTATCACTGTATTGCATGAATATTCATTAAGTGGATCAGCTCAGAGTAGTTTTGATTGTGTCAGTCAAAAAGACAGAAGGTTCATTAGAACCTTATCGTGGATAAATTGTGTGCGTGAGAGATAGAAAGAACTGCTTAATATAAATAGAATGGTCACACTTGACAGAAAGTATGTTGAACACATGCATACTAATCATCAATGCAGTGTAGTATCACCACGTTGTATAAATATTCATAATGTGCATCAGGTCTGAGTAGTTGTGGTTATGTCGGTCAAAAACACTACGAAAATAAGAGCTGTACTGAATATTTAGGAGGCAGAGGTGGAGTCAAGACTGTAGGTTATTGATAGGTCAACGAGTGTGTGTGTGTGTGTGTGTGTGTGTGTGTGTACTTAACATGCTATTTCTGAACAGTTCTGGGCATCTGTTCTTAAGCATGCCTACTTTAATTAGTGTTCTCAAAACCCAGAAACCCTGTGCAACCACCATAGATGGCATCCACACATTGGCAGGGACATAAAAAAAATAATTCCCAGCACATTATAAATCTCATCAGGCTCTTTTCAAAGTATTAAATGAATACAAGTGCCATTTAAAAGCCTACAATTTTAACTTTTCTCAAATGTATTCATTCTGTCTGAAAAGTTGATTTATTAGGCCTAAAGTATTATTGCAACAAATGTCAATCTAAAATGCATATGAAATGGCTCCGGAACTCTGTCCTGTCTTGGCTGCACTCGAGAAGGTGACGTCACTTGACATGCTTACAGTCCTGTTCACACAGCCAGCAGATGCCAGATTAGCCAGAGCCGATACTATATAGTAGACATACTACACACACATCCATGCATACATACATACTTACTTTTGACTATATTTGCCTATGTATCGGATGCTCACCAGTAATTTTGTGAAATATTACAGTTTTTCAAAAAAAACAAAAACGTTTCTAATTTAATACATTTTAAAAATGTAATTTATTCCTGTGATGAAAACACCTTTTTATGTTTTTAATCAGCCTTTACCTCAGACTTCATTGTCACAATCCTTCAGAAATATTGTGAAATATGATTATAGTTTAGCATATTAGAATGAAAGATAATGTGAATGATCTTATCTCCCCAAACGCTGCATGTATTTACTTATTTTAAAAAATATATATATTTTTAAGCCCATCTAAATCGGTCCAATGGCGGTATCCCATAGAACGGGTGAAGGTCTTAGTTCCAATTTAACTTATCTAACTGCAAGCATATTAGAATGAAAGATAATGTGAATGATCTTATCTCCCCAAACGCTGCATGTATTTACTTATTTTAAAAAATATATATATTTTTAAGCCCATCTAAATCGGTCCAATGGCGGTATCCCATAGAACGGGTGAAGGTCTTAGTTCCAATTTAACTTATCTAACTGCAAATTATCACAACCTAGAGTTTTGGTTAGAATGCCAATTGGTTAATGGTCATTTATATAATAGTTTAGCAGCACATTTGATTATTCTTTTACTTTTCATATTAGAAAGCTATGTTGCTTTGAGGTCCTCATGCCTTCTGTTTAATGCGGGTCTCGGGATCACAAGCTCGTCAGTTTTGGTCAGTAAACAGAGGTAATTGGCTATATATCTGAGATGGTCGCATTCACGCATACAATCAAAGACACAAATTATTACTGTTCACTTCTAATTATCTATATGTTTGTATGTGTCTAATGCTTTGGCAATATTGTGCTATTTTACACATTCATGCCAATAAAGCTAATTTGAATTTGACACTTTGGTATAGCCCCTGTGGTTTTGCATACACTTTAATTTAAAGTAACGTTTACTTCAGGCAGAGGTATGGCCACTACTGCAGATATAAGTAGACCAATCCAGCTTTGGATTGGCCATGCCGTGGTTTCCCACATACACTTATCTAAAGTAAAATTTAATTAAAACAGAGGTAAGATTTAGATTGGTCAAGCAGCATTTTTGGTGTTCTATTCGGAAATTCACTTCTTGTCTTTGCGAACCAAGCACACTTAAATTAGTGCCAAATATTAGTTGTTACTAATCTGACACAGACTTGCTGTAACATACAAATCCGTTTAATCTACTTGGGAAAACAATTTCACAGCCAATCAGGATAAAATCAAATATTTACAATTTATTATGTCAGGTAAATGTATCATGTCAATTTCATAATCAGTTCAAAGATAATAAATACAACACACCAAATGCTCTGGAATAAAGAGAAGAGATGTGAACCTGACAGAAGATACATGATGCTGAGTGTCTTGCCCACACTCCGCAGCACGGGTTAATTTGAGCTATAAATCGTTCTGAGCCTTTAATTGCATTTCTTTTTATAGACATTTCTTTGACATGGAAACATTTGCTAATAATGGGAATTTGTATTCAGAGTTTACACTTTTTGGGCAGGATGCAATTTGCCTGGAAGACACACCCTTCTCTGTGTGCAAGTTATCTCTAAATTCTTAAAAACTTTCTTACGTTTTGGTTTAATTCTTTGGGAATGAGACATTTGTACTAGTCGCGCTGAGGCATTTAAAATGATACCAAACATGTATAATACTGTATAAACCATATAGAATTTTGGTGATCTCGGCATGAGAGAGAGAATGATTGAGGGAAGAGGGAAAGATATGTAAATTAGGATGATTCAGTGGTGAGCCTTAAAAAGTGATGAGTTTATATGTTAATTTCCTGTTTTTTTCTGAGAGTAGCCCTCTCTCATTGAGTGTGCAGCTTATGGGCAGAGCCAGCAAAATTGGACAGGGCCCTTGTTTCAACCTCTACATCCAGCCACGGACAGAATATAAGAAAGGCTTCATCAGGCTACAGACCTTGGGAACAAAGGTTTCCCCAAAGGTTCCTTATGCCTCCCCGCATAAAGCAGTAGGGGGGTAAAACCTCTTGTATCTGCAGATGTTGTGGCCTGAAAGCTTCAATGATGTGAGTTTTTTTTTTTTTTTTTTTTCAGAGAATAATACAAAGGTTAGGCCAAACCTACGACATTGATAGATCCTATTGTAATTGATATGTTTGATCTGTGGACATCTGAGAAGAAAAGGCTCTGCTCTTGTTTTTTGCACCTTTATACTCTGTTTTGAAGTGTGACCGTTCCGTTGAATGCCACCAGTGGATAACAAGACGTTCTGGAGCATGACAGGTTATAGCTTGCACATCAGCCAGGATGAAGGATGATGACATTTTATAAGTGATATCTATGGTGTTCTGGTTGTTTGCAGGTCTAAAAAAAAAAAATCTATGACATTCTGGCCCAAATTATGGTTTGGATGACCTGTTCTGTGTAATTTTTGGTGTGTTGTGTCTTTTATATTGTCTGTCAGTTCATTTGTTTACAAGAATAACAGCAGATCTATCCTCAAGGAACAAGCAGTGATCTGTTAGTTGTGTACATGTGAGAAAGATTTAGGGGTTGCTTTTTCTTGTACTTTCCTTCCTAGCTTAGCACTTAAAGGTGCTATATGTAATTTTCTTCTAAAATGAAACTTTTCTCTAATGTGAAGTGGTTGTCGTTACACATTACAATGATCCACTTGTCGGGTTTTGCTATTATCTCTGAAGGCCAGTATTCCTATATCTATGTGAAGTCTCCGGGTCGGATTTTCTGCGAAATCCATCGGATGTGACGTGCATGCGCGTTCCCGAGCCTCTCTCCTTTTTATATACAGTCTATGCGATGGCACTGCAGCTTACAAAATGAGTCTGATAACATCAGAAAACAACCTGCCTCCAGCACAACACAAACTCCACATAAATATAAAAAACAAAACAAAAATGTATCTGCCGAAGTTCGTCAGGCCAAACATGAATGAAATCGACTTAGGACGAAAACACGGATCAACTTCGGCGGAGCGTTTGAATTATGGAGAGACCTCCGCTATTTTTTTATTGTGATAAATTACAAGTTTTCAGATATGCTGAAATAATGTAACTGTAATGAAATAGCTAAAGTAAAGAAAATCTGAAACATCCCAGATAGAGGCCGCTAAAAAATACATATAGCACCTTTAACTTTTATGTGATTTCCGAGGCTTTCTAATTCCTGATCCTATCTGTACTCCCATTTGAAGCTGTGAGTTTTCTGATAATATGATCCATTAATTACACAACCACACACATTGAGATGTCCTTTACAACACAATCATGCTAATGTTTCCGAACAGCGGATGGCTAGGCAGCCACGCTACAGTACTGGTGCCTGTCAGGTATTTATACAAGTAATCAGAGCATAAAACCTACTAAATGACATCTTGTGCTGTGGGCTCTCTACCACTCAATATGATACTCCAGTCAGAGCTGTAACAAATAGGGCTATTATTTAGCTATCAATTCTCTGGAGCTGATGTCAGCTCATTTAAGGATCCTGTGCTATCAGTATGGGAGAGAGACAGGTAGTCATTGATCTTGTCAGAATGTCTTACATGGTACGTGATCACTAATGTATAGATGGCCAATGTGACAAAGAAGCCTGTCTTCACTATCCTGTGTCTTTTTTGTCTCCTTACTGGTATTTGAGAGACTGGACAGAACAGGTCCTACATTCTGAAAATATTTCTATTTTGATAATAATTAGAGAAGATCACTACACTCTTAAAAGGACATCTATCTATCTATCTATCTATCTATCTATCGATCGATCGATCGATCGATCGATCGATCAATCAATCAATCCATCAATCAATCAATCAATCAATCAAAAGACATCCCACCCCTCCTGGAAGTTCTGGGAGTCTCCCTGATTCCTGCAAATTATAAAACATTTCCCCAAAATCGAGCGTGTGGGACAGTAACACTGTTTCCACTTGGTATTAAGATGGTGATGATCAGCCAACCAAGACAGATTACTATTTTCACATGGTATTACAGTTTTTCTCAGTCGCTTTGGTGCATTTCTCACATCAATATTTACATTTGCACAAAAGTTAATGCAGTTCTCAAAACAATTAGTACAAACTGCAAAACTTAGTTGATAACCTGCAAAAGTGTGTCACTTGCTCAAAATGGATAACTCATTCCTCAAAAGCAAGTATTCATGTCATTGAAAGTGTCAGTGTCGTCAAGATGAAAAGTACATCTGTTTATGAACAAGATAGTCAAATGGCTTTGTCATGTTTTCATTATGACAGTTTACTCTGTAAGTGTTTGCCAATACAAAAAAGTCAGATCTTGGTGACAGTATACCTGGAAATACTCAAGACAGTCCTATAAACTATTTGCACAGGCATTTGAAAACTACAGTAAAGTTTCACATTACTGTATTTACAGTATGTAGTGAGGTACGGTAATTGAGTACAAGACACTGAATATGTATGTTTCAAATTTTTACTGCATGCTCTTTGCAATTCTACAGTAATTTGTTTACAACATTGTGCAAAAGAAAAAAATACACCCTTATTTACAACAAACATACTGTAAACTCCCTTTGGGTAGATCGGTGCACAACTGTAAACAATATCACAGTACATATTGGAACTGAACAAACAACATATACATATACTGTAAATCATTCATGCACATCTCTTCTCATCAGTGAAAGCTGAGGTTCACCTGTGAGAAATTGTTCAATTTAGGATAAAAAAGGTTTTTTTTTAAAGATAAAAAAAATTGCTTGACGGATTTTGACCCACTAGTTCAACATTTTTGTATGTGATGACTCAAGCAATGAAATGAGGACTATTAGTTTTATATGGAATGACTATTCAACATTCACAAGTATAGTTAATTTGGATTGATATGACATAAGCAAATGATAATGCTATAAAACAGCAGTGAGTTGTATGAAAGCAATTGATGCATGTCCAAAAGCATTAGCAATTTGTTGGAAGGAATGAGAAACTGCAACTATGATGTGCACAAATGACTAAATGTTGTGGAGGTTGAACTAACTGTTGTGCAAATGTAAATAGTGATGTGAGAAATGCACCAAAGCGACTGAGAAAAACTGTATCACACATTTCAAATATGTCTCCTGTGACCACTTGCGTTCAGATGTCCTATTATATCTACATCATTTTCACTTTATATACTGTATATGGAGATGTTATATTTCAATGGCGATTCGACATTTTCAGTGGCCATCACTTCAATTTTCAGTGTTTTTTCCAAAACAATAAAAAAAATTAACTTTTGTATATAATACATATTGCAATTACATTCATGGTTTTGTGTCTGTCTTTATTTTATGAGTGCTTAATCTTCACTGCTGAATGTTAGGCTGTCTTCCACTGTAGAACCTGGTCATTTATTTTATGGCTCTCTGGAAAATTGTAAATGAAATGTTGAGTTGTCGTAAATGGGTTTCTTTATATAATGCAGAATTGCAGAGAGAGGCATACAGGTTTCAAAGCTCATTTAACTTTTCATAGCGTGAAAGAGTTTGTGTGAGGTGTTGAGCATTGTGATATGCATACTAATGATAAAATGCTTCAAAGTTTCCCTTTTTTCTTGGGTAGTGTTATAGAGAAGATGCTTGGAGATATCTTTTTGTCTGTAAATGAAATGGAGGATATTTTAATGCATTTTTTTTATTTCTTTGTCTCTCTTTCAGATTTGGACCTTCGGTATTTCTGGAGCTGGAGTTCTTTTGAGGACTATCTGATGTTCTGCTTTGCCTTCATGTTGCTGTGTGCTTTCATAACATTCCTCTTTCTGGACTGGGTCCTATTTGTGGAGGCCCTGGGCTCTTTGGCAGTGATGTTTGAAGCCATGTTGGGCCTGCCTCAGCTGCTGCAGAACTACAACAACCGCTCCACCAGAGGCATGAGGTAAACAAGGGACAAACTATTATTGATCATTCTTTAAAATGCTTAATTTGGCCCCTTTAATTGTTGTGCTTAAAATGTTGCATTAAGGGTGTGTTCTATAGGTCTTTTAAAAAGAAAACCCGACTTGAGGCAAACCCGGTAATATTAGACCAGATTTCGTCCGGACGGCAATTTTTTTCTAACACGATTGGACCCGAAAGTTTGACCTTAACTGCATTTAGATGGTTTTCCACAAACTATCTAGCAACAGTACATTGTTTTTCCAAGTAGATAAAACGTAATCATAAGCATTATGTTTCACCTCAAATTATAAAGAAATGTATATGTATTTTAATATTAAGAAGCAAATCCCCAAACTCATTCTCGGAAATGGCTTGGGTATATGGGAAGTGAGCGCCTCTGATGGAGATCCAGACCTGTTATTTAGTTAAAACTATTTTAGATTGCTTAAGTCATCTGCAACAGCAAGAAAATGATTTATCAAAACTCAAAAGGTAAATACTATGCTGTAGCCTATATTTTCTAGATCATGAATAGTATATATTTATACCATTCACGACTCTCGCAGTGCTCTACGCCATTTTGAAAAGATCAAAGGTTATCTCATCTCGGCAACTCGTTCATCAAAATATTCTACGAGTTGCCCAGTGGAAAATACCGCATGAGGGGGTGTTCATGTGCATTTTACACGTCGGCTTTTGGTATTTACCATAATTACCATAGCACATGAACGCAGCATGAGTACAGGTGAGGAGACAAGAGAATCCTGGGAAGTGTAGTAAAGATAAAGACAGACATGTGCAGACGAGGACTGTGACAACAGAAACATTTCATTTAGCACTGAAATTGTTTGAAGCTACTGGAAAATGTACTATTTGCCCAGTATTGGTGAATATAATAAAATCCAAACTTGTAAAACAATCACTACAACAACACTACCGTCCATGTATGTCAATGAATGTCGATTGTAGCATTCAAAACATGTTACAGCCTATGCTACACAACCTTTTTGTTGTTGTTGCAGTTTTTGCCCATGTTGCCACAATGTGTATTAATGTCATCGGTGCAATGGCAGGTGGAAGGAGAGAAGGTTAAAATTCACACACAGTAATTGTTTGCATGACATGCCTCACTCACATCCCTCATTAAAAGCACATAATGAAGATTATTAAAATTAGACAGCTAATGAGCTTGTTAATTGATGTTACAGCCCACACTGCTCAAATCTGAAGACTCCTTGGTGAAACAAAGTTGACCTTACTGGTACTTTTTGAAAAAAGCCCAAAATGAGAGCAAGGGAGAATTTAGAGTAAAGCTAATATCTTTAGCCTCTGGCTATAGTCAGCATAATAATCACAATATCAGCTCCACCTTAGCTGAAGCCAGCACTTTTTTTTCTCTTTCTTTTTTTAAATAAATAAAGGGGAAAAGCCCTTCATCTCATAGTCTGTTCCACAGAACTTGATTTGACAAGTTCCTCTTTATGAGCCAAATTAAACATTGTAAGCACAGTTTAGGCTGAGAGAGGGAAAATGGAAGCCAATGTAAATGTAGTTTCTCCGGAAATCCATCTTTTTTCTGAACACAATAAATGTTTCAATGCCGTCGTGTGTAATGCCTTTGCCCTTGATGTGATTTCAGCGTCTGCAGGCGCCAAGGGCCTTCGACCAATCACTGTACTAGCATTTTTTTTTTTTTTTTGGCACATATGCATGTGTGAATTTATTGTTGGTGAAGCCTTTGGAAAAATGGTTCAGAGTGTATTTTTGAAGCTGTCCATCAACATATATCCGTGGAAGATAACTGTCACCAAGACAGTATGCCAGTGTTTGTTTGAGTATTTATATCAGCGTTTAAATATGTAATGAACCTTTTAACCTTAGAAGGCAGCACCCAAACATTTTTGGATTTGATCTAAAGTGATTAAATGTGCTACTACTACAGTAGTAACAACAATACTTTTTCATCTTTGACAATGCAAGAGTCATTCTTTAGCACATCCCAATAACTTTCAAAGAATTTAAGGTCTGGACTCAGTGGTGCTAATTCATGTGTGAAAAATTTGAGCCTGATGAATCGTAGCATTGTTGTCCTGGAATGTGGCCATGATGTGTCTTCTTACATGGTTATTTAAGAAAATAAAATATACACACTCCATCAATTAGGGTTAGAAGAACTGTTGCCAAACATAGCTGGACACATAATAATCATTGCAATAATGATCCAGTCATCAACTCTTAAGCATTTGCCTATTTAGATCCAAACAGACAAAAAGTGGCCAGGCACTGCATTTTAGTTTACTATCATGCAATATGGTAAAAGTCTTGAAATAAACGTAAAAAAGGAATGAAAACAGTTCCTTTTCACGTGGTTGTGGAACAGAGCTTGTGTTTGTGTTGTAGTGCCCTTGTAGAGAGAGTTTTATTAGTCTCCACATCAGTACAGTATCTTCACCAATGACACGTGAAGTACTGTCTTTAACAAGACCAACCACCCATACCCCCCTACAGTCCTTAATATGGGCCAGTAAAGCTGGGAGGATACAACAGTGCCCTTGAGCCGGACATTTATTGAACCTGAAGGATTTAAATGGCCCATCTCCCCTTGCTATTTTTTTGATAGCGCCCATCTCTGCTGTTGACCTTTTTTCTCCTTGTTTGAATCCTGTGTCCACTTCTACTGCTGTTTAAATTCATGTGTTCATTTGTGACGGAAGATGCAAGAAGCAGCGTGTGTCTCAGCCTGTGACTGACATTAATGGACCGATACCCAGCGGCACACTGACTCCCCTCTCCCATGAGCCTTTGCCCCATTTTACAACTTCTAAAAGGCCCTCAGAAATCTTGACAGTGGCTTTTTTTTTTTTTTTGTGAGTTCAGATTTGTATTTTTACTGAAATTGATTCCTAGTCTTTTTCAATTTAGATTTTGGACCCTGAGGGAACTGTTTATGTGAGCAAAAGGAGCTCATCCTATTTTATCCTTCACTCTACCATATTCAGTGTGAAATTATATTATGAATATATCATCTTTAGCTTTGGGGTGGACTGTTTGATAATGGTTTTAATTATAGAGATGTAATGACGCAGCGGACATGGACTCTCACCTTGCGAATTCTCTAGTCTCTTACAGACTATAACACTCATTATCCTTGTTTTAAAACATCTCGTCTGATGCAAGAAAAGACCTCAGACACAGGTTGTAAAGGGATGTGAACGATTACTATAAAGTTTTAATAATGATTCTAATTCGAAGAGAAAAGGGAAGAACACACCACAACTATAAGAAATATAGAGGAACGATATCATTGGAATCACTTTCAGAACAATGATAAAAACATGGATAGTCAATCCATACAACTTTACAATGAAATCAAAATGGATTTTTTTTGTGAATATTTCAGAGTTTATTATAAATGATTTATCCATGCACATCATTCTTTAAAGGGATAGTTCATCCAAAAATGAAAATTCTGTCAGTAATTACTCTCCCTCATGTTGTTCCAACCCCGTTAAACTTTAGTTCATCTTCCGAACACGAATTAAGATATTTTTTGATTAAATCTGAGAGCTGTCTCACTCCTCCATAAGCTTTTAAGGGACTGAAACTTGCCGGCCCTGAAAAGTTATTAAAGACATCGTTAAAATAGTCCAAGTGACTACAGTGGCTCAATCCTAAGTTTATCAAGCGACGGGAATACTTTTGAGCGCAAAAACAAACAAAAATAACGACTTTATTTCAACTATTCACTTCCTTCTCTATGGGCCTCTAGTCAGTTAACGTTGTGTGATAGCGTAGAGCTACGTCACACGTAAGCTCACTATTGGCCGACGCTGGTCATGTGTGTGATGCTTGTGACGTACAACAACAGAAGCTTACGCTGTTACACTAGTGAACTCACTCGAGGCCCACAGAAAAGGAAATGAATAGTTGAAATAAAGTCGTTATTTTTGTTTTGTTTGTTTTTTGCGCACAAAAAGTATTCTCGTCGCTTGATAAGCTTAGGATTGAGCCACTGTAGTCACTTGGACTATTTTAACGATGTCTTTTAATAACTTTTTGGGAAATAAGTTTCAATCCCCGAAGAAGTCTATGGAGGAGTGATCCAACTCTCAGATTTCACCAAAAAATATCTTAATTTGTGTTCCGAAGAAGAAGAACGAAACATGAGGGTGAGTAAATACTGACAGAATTTTCATCTTTGTTTGAAGTATCCCTTTAAATTCATGTGCCCTCGTAATCTTTAATCAAAATTGTATCATCTCCCTCTTGCAACGACACCTCTTCTCATCTTTTCTCCGATGACGTGATACGGGGCGAGAGCGGGAAACACGTCACTTACACGAGATTCCAGACAAAATCCTACCCTACATTTTTTTTTCTTGTTTGCGAAGCCATTTCACTCGCATATGTCATTAACTTCCAATTCATGCCGACTCTAAAGAACTTGAGCATTTAAAGTAGTAGATGACGTATAATAAACAAAACATAATCATCTTTCATGTGGACGCTAACATAGTTATCTTTATTGTTTGGAGTTTAATTTTATAAGTCCCAACTATACTCAGATTGCAAACAAGAATCACACTGCTGCCACTGTCTTTCACCTGCTGTCTCTCACCTGATTTCTCTCACTCTCTCAGTTCAGACACCTCCACACAAGCTCTAAAACATTTTTTAAAAAGTTAACCAAAAAAAGTTTGAGCCACTCAGCTCTAATCTTGGCTGAAACCAGTTTCTGGGCTCCATGCTAAGTCGAGAGCGTAGTTAGCATCAGGACCCTGCTGTGTTGATGAAGCCAAGTGCACTGTAATCTGTCTCCCTAACAAGCAGGGACACGCAGCTAGATTCTCCCACGAGACCGAGCTTCGCCATGGGCCTCACTGCTCACACAGAGCCCTGATCGGCCCTGATTACCCCTGGGAGCTTCACACTCATAGGAAATGTTTCCCGTGTTTATAAAAATAAAGAAGCTGTAGATTTAACTTATCTGTACTGGGTATCTGGGGAACGGAAAGTGTCCTCGCTAGTTTAGATGCAGTTCTGTTTTGTTGTGGCTACTGTTATGACAACTGGTGGGAGCTATTTGTCTTTCTTTGGTCTGTTTGTGCATGTGATCTATATGCTTCAAATGGCACTCAGCAAAACACCCAGGTGGCAAAAACTCATTTATCATACGTAGTGAAGCAACATCCATGAAAATGGGCACAAGCAGAGTGAAAGAAATGCTTTATTAACCTTAAACAAGTCAACAATACTGAGGGAACCTGTTTTCTTTTTAAGCATTCAATGTATTATCTCTGAAAAAAATCGTACTTTCGCTTTGCAAGTAAATTTAGGATTGCTTTAGAATTTATTTTTTTGATCATTTTACTGCAAAAGAAGTGAAAAAAATATTGATTAATTAATTTTTTTTTTTTGCAGTGTACACTATAGTTCAAAAGTGTGAATTATATACTTTTTATTTTTGTTTTAGTGTTTTTCAAAGTGGTCTCTTATGTTCACCAAGGCTGCATTTATTTGATTAAAAATAAAGTAAACCCCAAAATTGTGAAATAGCATTACAATTTAAAATAGCAATTTTCAATCTTTTTACGTTTTAAAATTTAAGTTATTTCTGTGATGGCAAAGCTGGATTTTCAGTAGCATTAGTGTCACATGATCTTTCAGAAATCATTCTGATGTTGATTTGCTGCTCAAGAAACTTTTTTATAATTATTATTTCATTTATTTAAACAGAGACAATGCACAAGTTAACATTAACCTTGTATAAAAACAATGAGAGATGCATTGTGCCAGGTTGTAGCACAAGTACCATTTTCCGCCAGTAGTCCCTTGTCAAGTAATATTTCTTCTTTTTTTTCCTATTAATTTTCTATTAATTTTTTTCTACTAATAAAACCAAAAACATTTTTTCTTTAGTCGAATCAACTTAAATCATTCATTTAGTTCAGATAACTTATTATTTTGAGTTTCTGATGATTAAATCAATCTCCTTCATTGTATTAACTCACTTTTTCCAGTTCAATCAACTTAAAATTTTAAGGCTTACTTAATTTTTTAAGTTAAACCAACAATATTTTTTTACAGTGTAGTATTCATGATGCATACTGCAGAAATATGGTAGTATTGCATTCCAAACTTAGTGATGGACTTTCTGAAACCTGAAAGTGATGTTTCACCTCAGCACATATTAACAAGGTATGTTTTGACACATTTCGATCTTTGAGTTGCTATCGCTTAGAGGCACGCAAACATACAGACCTCTGTCAGTAGAGTTGTTGCCCTCACAGTTGTTGGCTGTCATGTCTGGGTTAATTAGAGAAGAAACAGCCAGTGGAGTGAATCCCCACCTGACCCAAGATGAGCGGAGGTACGCCGGCTTCCAGCACAATCCCCATTGATCAGACTGAGCCGTGTGATTGAATTAGATGAGCCGCTGGCAGCCACGGCTTGCCAGGACCAGTACCACAACAGAATTATTCACATCCCCTCCAGGGCAAAGCACAGCGGAGTAGGGGAGGAGACAAAAAAGAAAAATTAAAGAGAGCAGAGTGCCGGCATTCTGGAGGGAAAGACAAAGAAGGGAAAGAGGAAACCATCAGTTTTTTCCAGTTGACATGTATCTTTGTAGGGCATTTGCATTGCTCTTAATGGGTTTGTGCATACAGAAATAGAAATATATAACAGGGGACATTATAATGTCCAACTGAATGAATTTAAAGGCTGCTGGAACACTCCATTTCCATCCAGACCACATCGCAGCTGTGCTGTATGTATTTCTAGATTGGTTTGATCGGCTACATACATTTTGTTTGTAAGACAGTGATCTGTGTGAGCTTGTTTGTTAGCCATATGGTAGAGAAACATGATTCAGTTTTAGGGTTTTAATGTCCCCATCACCCTATCTTTCTCTTGGAGTTTTTTTTTTTTCTTTTGTGTGGACTGTGGAGACTGATCTCTTTTAGAAAATGTGCAAACTCTCCTGTTTTGAGACGGATGGATCGATCTACATACATATTTCATTTTTTTTCTCTCACCAGCCTTTTGAATTCACTGGTCAAAGTTTTGACGAGCCCACTTTTGAGGATTCTTTTGAGTTTTGTTTTGACTTGTCTTTTTCTTTCCATAGGCGAAGAGCAGGACTAGTTTAATCAGCTCTCTTCACTCCCTTTGTGAGCATTTGTACTCAGTGAGGGTTTTTATGTGGGAGCCGTTCTCTCTTTCAGAGGCTTCTCGCTGGTCACGGTTTATCCCTACATCGATGTAAACTCAGTAGAGAGAAACCGGAGAGACTGTGCATAAGAAAGAGCCCGATGTGTCGATACATCTGTCTGGAGCAGATCTTCAGGATGTTACCCCTTCCTTAGATATCTCTGGCAATTGTCAATACGGAATTCTTTTTCATATCCATCTATCCATCTACCCATCTATCTATCTATTCATCCATCCATCCATCTATCTATGGGCTCTATGCACGGCGGTATTTCCGGTGAAGGTGTAAGGATGCTCGATAACTTCCGCCGATCGTAGAGTCCAATGCAATACCGAGAATTTATATTGAATTTTATACTCCATGGTTATACTAAAGAAACGTTAGTCACAACAACAGTTAAAACAGACACCCCTCGTTGTGTTTATACTTCTTTTAAAAATTATATTAAATAAATATAACTATATATAAAATTACATCTACATGTATGTACATTTCGTTTCAAAGACGGGAGGACAGTAAATTTTGAAGACTCTGCCATAATCCTGTTTTTCTCGACATCAATCTCCACAACCGGAAATGGACGAGCATCCTTACGTTAAATGCAGAATTTATGCATGCATAAAATATCCATCCATCCATCCATCCATTGTTCATTCTCATTCTATCATTACGTCTTGGTTGCTGCTGTTCTGTCTTTCTATCATTCTATGTATCATTCCATCATTCTGGCGTTCTAGTTTGTCGTCTTTCTGTTGTTCTATCTATATAGTTTTACCATTCTTTTTTCTATTGTATTATCATTCTAATGTTATATCATTCTATTTTTTTATCATTCTATTTGTATATCATTTGTCTTTTATTCCATCATTCTATTTTTCTGTGTATTTTATGGTTTATTTATTGTTACATTTATTACTGTAGTAATAACTATGAATTATGCATAATTACATGCAACCCATCCATATTCCTAACCCTGTAGTATTGTTCTATCACCCGATTATTGAAGTTGTGTTATATAGTTCTATCTTTTGTTTCCCTGTCTGTCTGTTCTTCTTTAATTCACTTCTAATACTATTTCTTTCTTTCTTTCTTTCTTTCTTTCTTTCTTTCTTTCTTTCTTTCTTTCTTTCTTTCTTTCTTTCTTTCTTTCTTTCTTTCTTTCTTTCTTTCTTTCTTTCTTTCTTTCTTTCTTTCTTTCTTTCTTTCTTTCTTTCTTTCTTTCTTTGGGTTGATAGAGCGTCAGGTGGAAGAGGATCAATTGAAGGCTTGTCAGGGTTGAGTGCAGGGCTGTTCAGTGTGGACGGGAGTGCTGTAACCGTGGCCTCAGTTCTCCTAATCAATGCAATAATCACTTCTACCTCTCTCATAGGCCCTGAAGCGCTGCTCGCTGTTTGCCGAGCATTTCTTTCATCTGCTGTCAATCCGCAAAGTGCTTGGAGGGGAAGTAGAGTGGAGGGAAAGATAGCGGTTTGTTGTTGGGAATGAGAAAGAGCATGTTTGTCTTAGAATGAATATTTGGGAACAATTAGATGAGTTTCTGTTCTCTGAGCGAAAGATGGAGAACCTTTAAGTGTTTTTTAGTGTGTGGCAGTGCTCTTGTACAGATGACCCACCTTACTTAATTACCTCATTAATGTTTCATCCTCATTAATGATGTTTGAGAATGGTCTCTAGAGTAAACTAATGTAGAAGACAAATGAAGGAGGAGAGAAGAGTGGGGTGTAACTTTGAGATCGGATACAGGACACGTTTTCTCTCAACGCACTTTAAACAGGACATTTTAATGGAGATTTACCCTATCTCACGACCAATTCGTACGAATTCGTACGAGTGATTCAAAAGTGGCTAATTTGCACTAATTCATACGACCTCACTCGTACGAATTTGTACGATTTGTCTAAACCCACGTGACTTTTATGTTTATAGGGGCGGGGTCAGGGGTAGGTCATTCATACGAATTCATACGAATTGGCTAATTCGTAAAATATGTACGGTTTAGCAAAATCGTACTAATTCGTACGAGTGAGGTCGTACGAATTGTTACGAATTAGCCACCTCGTAAAATTCATACGAATTCCCGTGAGATCGGGTTGGAGATTTTCAGGATACATAGCCTTTTGAGGTTTATTATCATTTTCACAACCACATCACATAGTACTTTTTAGTTCGCACCAATAATGAGTGTTTTGTCAGCCCGTTCTCATCCCAAGGCGTCATATACTGACACTTTTGACAATGTGTATACATCCATCGCACATGGCACCCTTTAGCATCAATATAAGACGCAGATATACGTATATGGGCGGAGCCTCCTAGTGGTTAAACCCTAACCCTACCCCAGACCTAAACCTATCCATAAGCGAAGCGTGTTATATTGACGCTAAAGGGTGCCATGTGCGTCGGATTTAGACGCATTGTCAAAAGCGTCACTATTTGATGGTGCAGTGGATAAGACACATGCCTGTGGTGTGAGATACCCAGGTTCGAATCCACTGTGAGACACCAATGTGTCCCTGAGCAAGACACTTAACCCCTAGTTGCTCCAGTTGCGTGCGACCTCTGACATATATAGCAATTGTGAGTCGCTCTGGATAAAAGCATCAGCTAAATGAATACTTCCTGCCAGCAAATATTCCTTCATCCTCATTCACAATCTTCCTGTGATACCAAATCAATGCACAAAAAGGAAGGAAGAACATAATCATAGTCAATGTCATGTCTAGACGGATGGGTTTGTATCATCAAGTAGACAAGAAGAATGTACCATTTCATTAGTTATCTGCATTTGCTGCCTCACATTGTGTAAAAGACACATTTCTATTGTCGGGATGACCTTCGGGAGCATAAGAAGTCCAAGTTCTCCGCCCGCTCCATCTGTGACAGCTGATAGTCTGTGCTCATCTTTAGACCACTTTTCTCTCTTTAAGCTTGAATGAAAAGAATGAACTCATTCAGCATAAATTGCGCTGAGAACGCAGCATCGCTCTTTGCTCGAGAACACTTTAGCTGATTCCTGGAAGTTTTCAAAAACTTTTCTCTGCTTTTCAAAAAGGAAGGAGGATTGACATTTACAAAATATCGTGCTTTTGTGGTCCCCCAAGCTTCCTGCAGGTGGTTCGGTCCTTCTCTGACTAATAAAGAGCAGGTTTTGTCCCAGGATGCACTGTTCCTCCTGTCGTTTATCCTCACACAGTCAAATTGACATTTGTAGAATGCAAATTATTCAGCAGAAAATGCTTAAATGGATCTATTTTTAGATTTTATGAGCTGTTACGTACCAGAAGTTAGACCTCACCTCTTCACAATTTTATATTTTATATGAAATAATTGTCTCCTCAGATTCTTATTAAGTGTAGCCCCACTGGACTCAATTGCACATGACTTCAGAGACTTGCAAATGTGTGAGATATACAGATGTATGACTTTATCAAGTGGGAGGACAGGACATTGTGCGATGCATTAGTCTGATGTATTGGTGATGCCTTTAAAAGGTTTCGAATGAGGTTCATTTATCAGAACTTTATAGCTGAATGGGAATCTTTCCAACTGCTGAGACTTTATATATTTCTGAATGCTTTAGTAAAATGTTCTCTTTCTTTGTCTCTCTCCCTCTTTTTCAGCATAAAGATGGTTCTCCTGTGGACCGCTGGTGATATCTTTAAGACCGCGTATTTTGTGATCAATGAAAGCCCCACTCAGTTCTTGGTTTGTGGTGCGGTACAGATCTTAATTGACATTGCCATTCTGCTCCAGGTGGGCTTCTACGGCCAGGACACGAGAATCAAACTGGGCTGAACTCACTACAATAATGATGGTCATCAACACTCCTAAACAAGGACATATTACATGCTGCATACCAAAACTACACACACTTTTTCAGTATTTTTTATTGCTTTGTACAAATACACAGTGGGGTTCAAAAGTCTTAGACTACTATGGAAATGTTTCTATTCTGTTTTTCTTTTATTTAATATAACTTACTAATTTAATAATGATATTAAATAATATATTTATCAATCATTTAAATCATTTACTTTTTTACAAATGCTTTATCATAGCATGAGAATTAAAGTAAAAAGTTCATTTGAAAAATTCTAATGATTTATAAGGAGAAGAAATAATCTGACCTTTTGTCAAAAATTAGTTGACTAGAATTAGAGCAAAATTTTAAATTGTTTTGTATTGGTTTTATCATGATGTGTTTTTAATTGTATTCAAAATACTAAAAAAAATTGAGTTTTAGTTTTGATTTTGTATCCCAGATTTTCCTTTTGGCCTCAGTCTTTTAAACCCCACTGTATATAAATTATTTTATATATAGTTTTCCTGTTTTTTTATCTCTATTTTCAAGTTATTTCACATCTTACCAAACAACAAGTATGTTCAAAGGAGAGTGAAAAGGCCTTAAATGATCCTGCTGAACATTTAACTAATCTAGTATACACATTCACTGAATGAATGACCTTTCACATTGTTATTTTTATAGTATTTGTCTTTTTGCTAGCTTTTGTGAGAGCCAATATGCTCTTAGTGCAATGAAATTGCTTGGAAATGCATGTGCCAAATGCATCTGCTAGAAACTGAATTCAAACCGCTAGCTCATTTGTCAACCATTTGTGGTCCTTTTTCATTTTAGAGCACTTAAATGATTATTACTTGCGTAGTTGCACACGAAAATCCATATTTTAAGCAGCAGATTAATGTTAGACATTTAAACCTGAAGTCAAAACCAGTGCTGATGAATGATTTTATTGCCAAACTTTAATTACCTAACTGTATCAGTGGAACAGCATGAGGGTATACCATAAATATATAATGGGAAAACTGATTTATCACGTATGATTGCATTGCAAACAAGAAAAACAGATGGATTTTGTTCTGTTTAATTATCACAGATCGATAGCCCCTTTTCAGCAAAGTCATTTTGCTAAATTATCACTTTTCTATATTGCTGTCAGCATTTTGCAAATGCAACAACGTTTTACCCAAAGTTTTTGACTCAAAGTAGAATGGTAATGCGTAATGGTCCAGTGGAAAACCAGTTGTAGTTCATCATAACCACACAAAGCCAATGATGGACAATTTTTGAGCCAACTTGGGTTGATAGTCTTCTATGTTCTGTAAATATGGCACTGATTACTTCTCCACATGACCACAACAGTCATATACCGTATCGTCCATGTTTATCCATGCACATCACGCCAGTCTGCCCGCAAATAATTGACATTTGGACTGTTTTTATATGGGAGTTGATAGGACTGGTGGGAGAGAAAAAAAAATGCATTCACCTCAATTCTGCTGCTGCAGTTGATGAGGTATGAGGAGTCTTCATCATAAAAGAGTTCCACTCTATTAAGTTACCATTCACATCAGCTCTGAGTTATGTACTATTTATCACTGCAAAGAAAAGGTCACTATAACTTTAAATCCCACTATAGCGCCAGGCTCTCAGGAGGACTACAGATGTGGCCTTAAAAAAGCACTTTCCAATTCCATCTCAGTTTTGGCTCTCTTTCTACCTCCCGGTCCATGTTTCACTGTAGGGATTTTAACAATGCTATAGACTTATTAAGCCTGGTGGCTCCTTTGGCATTAGTTGAACGTCAAAGTTTAGCCGTTGGTTATTAGAGATGGTCACAAAGCCACTGCCTCTCAGCTGTTTCCATCCTACATAGGCAGGTTTTTTGGCTTTAGTTCCCATTGTGGTGAGACTTTGTTTGCGGTAAATCTTTGTTCTGTTGTGCTGTTAATCACCACGTCAACATATCTGACCCCTGGGCAAAGCCACTGACACATTCATTCGCAGGGAAATACAGATATAATGTATTATTGCTATTTGGGTGTCATTTGGAAATATTTGCGTATAGAATGTACTTTTGTCTCTAGAGACATCTAGAGGAATCTGAGAAGCTGTAATCTTCATTTGCTCTCCATGTCTTCTTATTGCTGTCAAGGAGAAATAACTGATATATGAGAGATTTTCTTTGCTCTTTCTTTCTTTCTTTCGTTCTTTCGGGCTAATTCGTTTAACCATTCTGAACCTCTTAAAATCTTGCTGTAAAAAATGGTTGTTACATCCAAAGACATTCTTGTTATGTTCGATAATCATATGTTTCTATTGTGTCTGTTTGTTTTTTTTCTCCTATGTTAGTTGCACATGACTGGTACAGTAAATAGCTTTGCCAAGCTTTGTAATTCTCTCATCATCAGTGAGGAAATCACACTGAGGAGCAAGATAACGGTCTATTATGTATTTAATGTTGTGTGGTAATGACCGTTTAATGTTGCCTTAATAGTCTGAACATTTTTGGTATTCGTGTCAAAAAGGTGCCTTAAATGGTCACATGACAAGAAATTATTTAACCTGTCATTATGAATACAGGTTAATGAACTTTTTTTTTTTTTTTTTTTCAGGATACTATATGTACCCTTGATTATGGCATTATGATACAGGGCTGACAAAATGACTGAGTTCAGGAAAAATTTAGAGAATTTTCATCTTTTATCCACAGAATAGCCTCAAAATGCTATGCAAAAAAATACATACATAAATATAGTGGGATTTTTTTCTGCATTTATATCGTAAAAATAAAAATTAAATATGTCTTGGCCATTTCAACCACTCATTTATTTGTACCTGAAATGCTATCCTGGTTAGGGTATCGAGAATCGAGTATCGATTGGAACCGAGACTAACTTTTCGTTTTTCCCGGAATCGTTCAAAAGTTAAAATTTGGATTCTAGTTTCGATATTCACAGTTCGCCGAGCGGAAGAAGAAACCGCTGAACAACACCAACGAAGAAGTGTCTACCGGAAGTGTTGGCAGCGAGTCGAACATGAGTACCTTACGTCGCCGATCCAAAGTGTGGCTTTACTTTTTTAAAAATAACGAAATCTCGGCAAAATGCTAAATTTGTGACAAAAGGAGTATTTTTACAGAAGGAGTATTTCCTTCAGAAAGGCCGTTGGTTAGCAAGGTTAGCTAAACTTTTTTGACCCTGCCTCTTAAAAGAATCGGAATCGAAACAAGGAATCGGAATCAGAATCGTTCAAATTCAAACGATACCCAACCCTAATACTGGTGCATTTCGATGAACCCACAATGTCAGCATGTAATGAAACAAATGCTTGTTGAATGATTTAAAAAAAAAAATTATTTACAAAATTATTTGTATTTGCAAAGCTCCAGTAACATACTTGATTTAATAACATCTGATGCATGATTGCACATTCTAAATTATATGTAAATTGCCTGTGTGACCAGTGTAGTGTAAAATTAAAAAAAAACAAGTTCCATCCTTTTCTAATTCTGTACTAAAGTGTGTGTGTGTGTGTGTCAGGAGACAGTGAATGACCATTATGAATAATACAGACAGCATCACTGATTAGAAAGTTTGCGGCTCTACCACACCGCAATGACCCACGGTGCTGAACTTGACAGTACTGCACTCTACATGGCTTTACATTCCTTTGGTGTCAGCAGTGAAAGAGACTCGTTATGAAATATTCATGTTTGTGGGGAAGACTGGATTATAGATGAGCTTAAGCCTGCAAGATACCTGTATTACCTCATACCTCCATTAATCGAAGTTCCATACATTAATGATATGGTACAGGATGTCACATTGATGACGGCGGGAATCAGATGTTCTTGCTCAATCCCAGAAATTCGGACCTTCAGGTGGGTGGAGGAGAAGCCTGATGCAGGGATAGGGAAACACCAGGTTTGTTGTGCCGCTAAAGGCATATATTTCTAGGGCTGCATTAAATAATAACAATAGCCTATAGCAGGCTATAAATTATTAGAAATGAACACTTCAGTGACACAGGGAGTGCAAAAAGCATTTACTGAAGCGACTGAGCTGCCCCAAACTATGATACATTATTTTTACCATATTATACATATCTACGTTTGAGAAGATATCCAAAAACACAGTATTTAACAATTAAACATGGGTCTAAACATTATAATATTCACCATATTTGTCAGGGTTCTGCCCTGACAGCCGCCTTGTCTGTGTTGTCCACACGGACACGGCCATTTTTATAACCCGAGTTAACACATGCTCAGTTTAGTCTACATGTCAAGAGCATGCCACACCAGCAGGCGGCGATATAACCCTAACCGTAAAGCCACGTTTGCTAATCAGAAGCCAAGGGGGTAATCCATCGACCGGAAGTTGAAGCCTCACGGGAGCTGACATCTTGTAGCAGAACTTCACTTGTTAGCATTCCCATTGACTCCCATTCATTTTGGCGTCACTTTGACAGCGAATAACTTTACATCTGAGGCGTTTGAAGACCCCATTTGTCCTTTATTTATTTCTAAAGAAACACAACAATGTATAAAATGCTCCATTACCTTGTAGCTTTTGTTATGGCCCCGTAGAAGCAGTTTTAGTGAAAGTAGGCTAACGATTGCGTCATACCCACCTGACTCTGTCGCACAGTAGAGAGATTACCGTATGGACAGGAGAAGAAGCTCGCTGTGCAATCGGGGAAACGTGGAGGCAAAATAATTAATCAGAATACCTAGCAAAAGTTTCTCCTGCTCCTAGCTCATGGACAGCTCCTACTCACACTCGCCCCCTCTGCGAATTTCGGAAGGGAATGATTCAGATTTCTCATGCCACAGCAACTAGAAGACAAACGGTTTGCCACGTCACATCTACGTCGTCAAGCTCTGTTTGAGTCTGCGCGTCAGGGACGGAAGTGCTAAAAACATCGCCAAAAACGGGCTTCAATCGTCTCAATGGAGTTCCAATGAGATCGCTCTGTCCATTTCTTATACTGTCTATGTCAGAAGCCTAACAAAAAGTTATTACCGGATAACGGCGCACAATCTGACGTCAAACACAGCGGATAACAGCGCACACTTTGACGTCACAAGGTAAAACCCGGTTTTACCAGACGGTTTTACTGGTTTTCGCGTGGACAAACCACGTAAAAAAAGTCACGGTTATAAAAATGCCCGTGTCCGTGTAAACAAGCCTTTATTTCATGTTTCTATGTTTGTTTTGTGTTACCACATGGCTTTGTCTTTGTTTGTGTTTGCCATGTCCTGCTCTTGTTCCGCCTCCTTGTTTCCTGTTACCCCGCCCCCTTGTCCTTTCCTGGTTTGCTTGATTGGTTTCACCTGATCCTCATGTGCTGTTCCCTTTATACACGGGTTTACCGACATTACAGGGTGCGTGTGCATACCAGAGGCAGAAAGCCAGAATGGTGAGCTGGTCTGTTTCTGCAACAACCTTTATTGCCTTTATAAGTAGGAAGCTTTCCTTATTGTTTGTATATAATGGTTGACTCAATAAAATGTGATTTTAGTTGGATCTGTTTGCCTGACTTTAATTTTGCAGTGTTACTGTGAGACTCTACAACTGTTACAGTAAAAAAAAAGTCCTAGTCTTTGTGTTATTTACTTTTTTTAACTAATATTTTATTTAGTTTCTCTCGCTTGCATTGAAGGTTGCAGTCTTGTTTTATTCCTTTATTTACTAGTTCCAATTATTCATTTATAGAATTTATTTTAGTTTTCCTTTGCTATAGCTCCAGTTATATTAAGTTTCTAATTGTTCTTGTGGTGTTCTAGTTTTTGCCAGTCTAGTTTTATTTTTTTATTTTTGGTCTTATTTTTGTGTTGGTTTCTGTCTACTCCCCAAGATTCCCTGCCTGCTTGTTCCTTCTGCCTGGCCGTTAGACTGGTTCAGGGTCTGTGTGCTACAAGTGTTAGATCTCAACTTCATGGATAGCCCTGTCTACACCACAACCATCTGTCTACATGGCCTGGTCATCTGAAGGTAAAAGAGTAGCAATACTTGCAAGTACGTAGATGTGAATTAGAGAACTTGTACAATATTCGTACTTGTATGTGAACATTTACACTCACAGCTCCAATGTGAAAGCCTGTCAAATAAAAATCTGAAGTTGAATGTTGAAATTTGCACTCACAGATAATAGTCACAAACCTGTATTCTGAATTTGAGGCTGCAAAAAAAGTAATCTGTGTAAAATGCCATTCACATAAATAATAATAGTGACATTCATAAACATGTAATATTTGCATTACATTCACATTCGGCATAAAACATTTTGGCACTCCCAACTTACAGTATCAAATCCTGTCACTGAAAACTCAAATTTCGCTCCTTGACTTTTGCTATTGTTGTTGTAATTATATGAGGTGCAAAACTAACTTTTGCACTTGCAACTCAGTTGCGGCGAGAGAAAGTGAGGCGGGGTGTTCAAAGAAGCCATTTTATTGCTTAGCGCCTATAGCCATTAGCCAATGAAATGGGACTTCTATTGTACGAGATGATGTCACGTAACCCGCCTCTTTGTGGATGTTCTGAAATGCTTACATGGCTTAATGCATAACATGATATAAAAAGAAATAAATGATATTATCAAACTTGCCAGAGGTGGGAGACTTGACTCACATGACTTGACTCGAGTCGCAATTTTCTGGATTTACTTCGAGAATCGACTTGCCTCTAGACTTACTCCTTGTGACTTAGACTTGACTCGGACTTGTGCCTATTTACGTGAAATGACTTGTAGAAAGAAATAAAATTATTTTATTTATATAAGAATGAACTATACTATTTTCAATAAGTTTGCGAACACAAGCTACTCCTCTTTATACATGTGGGTAAACCGTTAGATGCTATCAGGAAACCGCTTGCCAAAAAAAAAGCAGATCCCTCTGCAGACAACATGAACACAGCAACATCAACACCAGCCCCAGCCCCAAGGATAATAAAGTTTGGGTTTAGAGATTACTGGTATGTGTACACAGCCAAGAAAAGAAGGGCGCAGCGAGAAGTGGTTGCGACTTGACTTGACCCTTACAACAGCAAGTACGAATATTAACTAGTACAAAAAGAACTAAGAACATATATCTGGGAATTTCATATTATTGTAAGTTTTTCAGACACAGTAGTCTATGCTAACAGTATGACTATATCTCATGTGGCTGAGAAGCTTACTATCACCATGGATAATATTACAGCTTGGTTGAAACACTCCTGCCTGCAGCTGAATACATCAAGCACAGTAGCAATGTTCTTCACCCACAAAAGTCCCCAAAAAAAAATTTGTGTTGAGTTGAGCCAAATATTTTTGTTTCAGGGGAAAGGCTGCAGATTGTGTCAGAATACAAATATCTGGGAGTTTCAATTGATTCTATGTTGTCATTTAAATCACATGTAAAATGGGTCTGCAATCGAATTAAATTTAGCCTTAGGAACTTTATAGACACATCCGACATCAAATGTCCACACAGGCTGCAAAAATGTACATGCACTCTATGATCTTCTCACATATCAATTACTGTTTACCCATTTGGTCACAAGCTCTTTGAAACCTCTGCAATCACTTTTTAAACGAACTGTTAAAATTCTAGATAAGAAACCATGTGTTTCTCAGTGTCCAATATTACTAAAATATAGATTACTCAGCTGGGAAAACCTGGTCAAACATTCAAATCCATGTCTTCGCTATAAAATTATACATGGTTTATCACCCCCTCCTCTCCACCAGTTTGTCAAAAGCTGATCACAGCAGAACCAGAGGCAGCGAGGGGAGATTGCATCATTCCCTTTAGGAAAAGTGTATTTGGTCAAACTGCTTTTTCTGTTCGACATACTACTGAGTGGAACCTCACCCACATAACCATCAGAAATCTAAACACATATTGGCCCTCATTTATCAAACGCGCGTACCCAAAATTTCCAGCGTACACCCAAAACCACAGTGACTTTGAGATTTATCAATATGGACGTTGGCGTACAATCCAATCCTCACATTGAGAGAGACGGCAGAATGCGCATCATGTTTATTTTCTTTATTTCACTAAAACACAACATTTTGTTTTTATTATGCGTGTACACAAATAAAAGAAGACATCTAACAGTTTTGAATGAAGTATAACATTTATCTGTAAGATCAAAATCAACGGAGTATTTTGAGTCTCTTTTGCAATGATAAGAAAAAAAGTGAGCTGGTATCGCCAGTGCGGCCGCCGACCCCAGGGGGTTAAAGCAGATGTTGAGGAAACTGATAGAGGTGGATGGGAAAGTTCCACCTCAATCTGGTATATCAGCCTGGGAAAGATGGGATCAGTGTCTGCCCTATGTTCTATTCTCCATTAGGGAAGTACCACAGAGCTTCAGGGGATTCTCACCGTTCAAACTTCTCTATCAAACTTCTCTTCTCAGTGGATGACTCAGTTGTGGCTATATGAAACTGGCTCAGGAGGCCCAAGAACAAATCTTCAACAGGGGGGGGGGGGGGGGGGGCAACTAAGAGAGTTTCAACCAGGAGAAAAGGGTCATGGTGTTGGTCCTCACCCATGAATGCAAGTTTCTTGCCAGATGGCATGGGCCGTATGAAGTGGTTGAAGGAGTGGGTCCATTTAACTATAAGGTAAAGCAACCCAGCTACAGTAGGACAGGGTTCTCCAGACCTATCATCTGAATTTACTTAAGAAGTGGTATGACCCAGAACAATGTCTACTCTCCACTCTGTCATCCCATGTACCCATGGAAGTGAAAAGGGAGCCCAAGGGAGCCCAACTGACCCCAAACCAGAAACAAGACCTCTGGGAGATGGTAAACCAACATTCCAGATACATTCTCTCTACTGCCAGGGGACCACAGTGGTGTACCATGACATAGTCACAAAGCCTGGGAGGAAGGTGAGACTGAAGCTCTATTGCACCCCAGAAGCCCGAAGAGAAGCATTCTGTGAAGTACTAAAGCAGATGTTATGTTTGAACATCATTGAGGAATCCAGCAGTGCATGGTCAAGCCTGATGGCAGTGTACGATGTTGTAATGATTTTAGAAAATTAAATGAAATCTCACACTTTGATGCTTATCCAATGCCATCCACCAACTGTGACATGTCCCCAAAGCAGGGAGAGGTTTCAGCTGCCACAAAACCACAATAGAGACGGGGGCAGTGTTCACAGAAACTGTCTTTTATTTCATCAAAAATATATAGTATGGCCAAAAGAGATCCAAATCGGAACTTAGGCTCTTCCCAGTTTGGGGTACTTGTGACAGCTGTGTTTCCAATGTCCGGTTGAACATTGGGCCTCCTTGAAGGGGGAAGACGGAACAAACAGAAAGCAAAGTAGGTAAAGCAGAGATTACAAGGTTAACTGTGTCCTTTCTTACTTTTCAGCCAGTCTCACTCAACGCATGATTTCCTTATGAGATTTACCACTTTCACCTGTGTTACGTGGAGATTTATGGGGAACATAATCGCGTGGATTTCTCTGATATCCACAGATGAATGACTCTTGCTCACACTGTTAAAAAAATCCGTAAAAATACTGTACAATGTACCATGTAAATTTGAAGGATTTTTCCGTATTTGTCTTTTACAGGTCTTTTACCCATATTTTGAATTAAGCGTTGCATTGTGGGAACCAGAACCTGGCTGGCAGCACGAAAAGTTTAAGACGCAACCGTCATTAAATTGCTTTTTAAAGTCAGATTTCGGGTGTGTGGAAGCCATTCTAACACTTCTGTGGTAAAACTTAAACTTGCGAATGAAAATTATGTTTTGCTAAATGTCAAATAAGCTGTATCGTTATTTAGTTGCCACTGGCATGTTAGGCAAATGAATGTCGGAGCCGTCATGTTGATCGTTTTATGCATATCGTGACACTTTGAAAGAAGTTCACACTCGTGGAGGTTCTCGATTGTTGTAGTGTCCTCTTTGTAATTGCTTTATTTACTTTTATTTGTTGGTGCTTATTTCTTGCTGAGTTGTGATAAAGAAGGTCAGTATCGTTAATGTAGCACTAAGAATGTAAGAATGTAAAACGGGACAGATTACAATGCAACCCCCCCCCCCCCCCCCCCAATTTCGAACTGTTAATGTTATTGTTAGTTACTTGTATTACTTTATCGCATTGTGTTCAATTTGGAGAGACTCGTCTCGGAGTCGCCAGCAGAGGGCACCCGGGAGTTGCACAGCACGAGAATAACGAGATGAAGCACGAAAGTGCAGAGAAATGTGCTCCCTGCGTGATCAATGCATTTTCTAGTGTTTTATACAGGTAAGCTGACAATAACCTTATACTGGTTAATGCATAACAGTATTTTATTCTAATAGAGCCGTAGTTCGTGCCTGAGACGTTAAGGAAAGTGAAGTTTTAACCGTGATTAAGAATAGTATGCGTGAAATGGCGGACGAGAGATGTTAACTAGTCAATTAGTAGAAAATTAGTACACTTAACGTGAGCAATACGGAGAAATAAAGGCATAAAAAGATATATACTCGACGTGAGTGCGGGACGAGGCATAATTAACCGAATAGATGTGAACACTGAATATGATGCGTCTAGTGACGAGTCTGGGTAACTTAGTTGGAGTTCACTTGACTGTTAGCCCTCGCATACTTGTTGTTCACCTCTTTCAGCATTGCTTTGTCAGCTATTACATGTAAAAGAAAATGAAGTTAATACTGTTAAATAAGAATCACAGTCAGATTGAGAGGTAAATATGTTATTAATTATTTTGTGAGTTCCCAGTGATAACACAGTAACGGTAACATAGTTCATAATGTTGTCAGTTCATTAGCATATTTCATGGGAGAGTAAAAGCAGATTAAAGACAAATGAAACAGTGATATGAAAGAGTATTAGAAATTATGTGCAGTTATCAATGCTATGTATCTATTCTAATTCAAAATGCTATACATGTTTGTTTGAGTTTAAATGGATGACTGATAGAGTTTATGGTACTTAAATTATGTTATTTTTCAGACCTTTTCCTTTTTTGTCGTTTAATAGCGGGCACACACATATTTAGACCTATGTTAATGTGTTTGTGTATAGAACATGTATTTCTTGAGAATTGAGTATTGTATGAAGAGTAATGTGTCTAGTGTGACGTATCAGCCTAGACATCAGACATGTGATTGGTTAGGACAATTTGTGAAGGTATCACAGGATAAGAGCGTAGAAGTAGCACGAGATGAAGCGCGAAAGTGCAGAGAAATGTGCTTCTTGTGTTTTATACAGATAAATAAATGTGTAGCACCCGGAAGTGACATCGCCTCACTCCTAAAAGTGTAACATTAACATTAGTGTTTTTAGAGCAATTTAATGTACAGAATTTTCCGTTTTAGAGTAGTTGGAACTGTCCATCATTTAACAGAAAATGTCCTGGTAATTTTCTGCCAGTACATTATCTGTTTTTTTTTTTTGTTTTGTTTTTTACGGAACTATTTTTTACAGTGGCAACTCTCTTGATGGATTTTCTTATTCACTGCTATGCTTTACATCTGTTCTTGAGATGTCCTGATAATTGCTTGTTTATAGGTGGGTTGACCTGACATAATATGATCTAGCCTGAGTTATGGTACATTTGTCCTTTACTTTCAAATCGTTTTTCCCATTTATATACAGTTACGTGAGAGAAAAGGCAGTTTTTTTGGTCATCTGTGAAACAATTGATGTTTATATTAACTTCCTTTCATAGACACAGAAATGTTGCCAAGGGAACCATCCTTCAGCATGATGTCTATATTACCTACAGTAACTATACTATAGTGCATGTGTCATATCACAGGATATTAGCTACTTTGATAAGGTGTTAGAACGTGTGTACTATACAATAATGCAATGCTGTTTGAGTTTCTTAAAGCGTTCAGTGTCTAGATTCAGATGGCAGTGGTGATAATATGTGGGCAGGCGATATTTTACCACTAATTGCAAACCATCAACTAATGGGGTCACAGGGTCATGCTGTACTTTAGCTCTTCACTTGAGATACCATTACACGTATCATTACACACTTACGCACATGACAGACAAGCTGTAGCTCTGTGGGATTTTTCCTCAGATGGTTAGATAATCGATAATCAATCGTCAGTGAAAAAAAGTTTTTCTAATATCTGCTTTCAAGTTTACTCAGCCTGGAGCACTTTTACAAAATCAATGATAATATAAATATTTTAATATCATTCTAATATGTACTGGGATAATCCCCTGCTAGCTGTGCATTAAGCTATTTTAATGGACGACGTGGAGGCAAGTAATGCAGCGATTCAGTAGCACCGAAGTTAATTTATAGTAATAATATAATAAACTTTATTTTATATAGTGCCTTTATAAGTAGTATCTCAAAGCACTTTACATAAAAAATAATGGAATTAGGAAGATACACAACTGTCTTGGCAGTAAAAACTAAACAAGCAATAAAATAGAAGGCCAATATAATAACAATCAGAATCAAGTATTCAGCCAAACCATGGTATAAATGTTTATGAAAGTGTGTATGTTGTTGGTGTGTGTGTGTGTGTGTATATATATATATATATATATAGGGGTGTAACGATACACAAAACTGATGGTTCGGTTTTGACGTCTCTGTTCGGTTCGGTTTAGAAAGGCAAAGCTAAAATGGCTTTTTTTTTTTGTTTGTTTGTTTAAACAGTGGTTTAATGAAAAAATGGTCTTTGTCTTTCAATTACAATTAAACATTTCACAAGGATTAAAAAAAATCTGCTAATGCTGTAAACTATATTGGGAGCCACACATTACTAAAACATTAAAGGTTGTAGACTTTTTACCTAAATTCAGATGCTATTTATTTTTTAGATATAATAATCAACACACAACACATTGTATGAAAACATGTAAACTGAACATAAGGCAGGTTTTGCATTAACTTACCGTGTTCGGTACGCAATGACATCGCGATTCGAATCGTGAGTTCAGTATCGCTGTTTTTCGGTTCGATTCGAAAATCGTTACACCCCTAATATATATATATATATATATATATATATATATAGCGATTAAAACTGCATTGTCATCAGGGCATAACCTGGGGATCCTTTTAATAAGTTACAATTGTGTGCTTTCATTACAGTAAGTACAATTGTACCAAGAGTACAAAATTGCCCCTTAAATGGTACAACCTTATAAGTTACAATTTATACCTCTCATTAAAGGTACAATAGGAATACCCTACCACCCCAGTGTCAGCCACTTGTATTCTAAGAGGTGCTTTGACCATATATATACACACACACACACACACACACTATATGGTACGGTAGCTTGCTTTGAAACAATTAACAGTTTATTAGACATGTCATGCTTTTACTCCCCTTGCATTTTTTTTTCTTTCTTTCATTCTTTTCTGAGTAGAGTCAGACTGTCAGCGCACACAGACTTGCAGACAAACTGCAGCACCAACAGTAGTCATCAGAGTGACTCACTCACTGCCACCCATACTGTGCACCACTCCTGCAGTTCCAAATGATTATGAGAGCTGCTGCACTCGGTCACCGTGATTTTGCCAAGTAAGACATGGTCCTGGATCAACATTTCTGTCCCAAAATGTAGTCTTTACCCAATTCCTACCCCTAAACCTAACCCTACCCATAACTTTCCCCTAAAATCAGAGGGTAATGAAACGTGAATAACACTGACGTTTAAGTACTTCACCCTGTTTCTAAAGGCCAATTTATACTTCTGCATAGGGTACGCGCAGTAGGTACGGCATACCATACGCACAGACGCGTTGCATACCGCATACCCATAGTCTAAACTTGACAAACAGTAAACTTGTACCTCAAATCTGATTGGTTGATTGGAAAGTTGATCCAGGATCAACAAAGATGTTGATCCAGAAATGTGGTACTTGGTGAAATCATGTTCACTGGCTGCACTCGTGAACTTCCCTGAATGACTTCCTATGAATGCCCCTGGGTTCCTTTACCCGAGCAATTAGCCCTCAATCTGATTGAGGGCAGTCTCCATCTCCATCTCCAACCTGAATCACTATGCTACACCATATTTAAATCAATAATAGTTTCTCTCCTACGATTACAACTTTTTCTCATTACTGGCGATTCAAATGAAACAATCACTAATCGGGCTGTTTGGCAGTGGAGCTATTTTCTGCTCACAGGTAATTATGAGTCATTTTAAATTACCACTGTAAGTTTACGATTAGCACAGACCTTTACCGTACATTCATCCATTTAATAATGGGGAAAAATCGATATAGGTTTTTAGCATAATGGTGAGCCATAGCTATATTACTATGACTGATACAGATCATAACTGTCATTGTTTTCTCATCCATGTTATAGGCAGACCGGGGTACAATATCCAAATGGGGAATTGCTAAAAAGTCATGGGAAAGCTTTGGAAATGGAGCGTAACTATGGTTCAGTGACATTTTTGTGATTAAAACAGAGGAAAATCACTTTGGCCATTATTCTTGCTTTTGAAGGGACCGTTCTCCCAAAATGTAATGTTCTGTCAATATTTGAAGAGTTCAGATGCAAAAGCCTCTAAATGCCATTTGAAATTTTCTTCTTTAATGATGATTTTTATCAAACTTGAATATTTAAGTTCAGTAATTTCACTTAAATAACAATTAATGGGTAATTATCATTGCCATTTAAGTGAAATCTCTGAACTTAAATATACAAGCTTGATAAAAATGATCATTCTAGAAGAAAATTTCAAATGGCACTTAGAGGCTTTTGCATCTGAACTCTTCATTTACTCACCCACATATTGTTCTAGAATGAAGATGTTTTGCAGATTTTATCCATTGCTCTTTTCCGAAAACTAATTGGGTCAGGGGCTGTCAAGTAGTATAAAAAATGACCTTAGTGTGCTATAATCTATATGAAAGAATATAGCATTATTTATTTAGTTGATTTTTTTTCTAACTACATTTTGAACTAACATCTTTTTAGGGTAAGAACGACATCTCTTAACCTACCACGAAGATTGTTCAAACAGCAGAGAAGTCATATTGAGTCACACTGGTGTTTCCCAGCTCAGTAATGACCCATGACCAGTGTCCTCCCTCGTATCACAAAAAAAGTGATTTCAGGAACAACACCAAGCACTCTATTTCCAGTCTGTTCCCATGCCTACTGTATATAAAGACACAAACAGCAGTGCTGGAGGGATCTTATGAAACCCCGTCCATCCATCCATCCGTCCATCCGTTAAAATTATAATGTGCATTTCAGTTTCAGTTCCCTTTAGGTTACACTTTATTTCGATTGTCACTTTAGACATTCTACTAACTATTAGTAACTTTTCAACTACATGACAACTAACTCTCATTAGAGTATTAGTATATTATAGTAGACTGTAAGGTTATGGTTAGGTGTTAGGCTTTGGGTTAGGAGAATAAGTTTACTTGTCGCCAAGTTACTTATAGTCAGTTCAATGTCTGTTGGGGGACCAACAAAATAAAGTGTTAGCAGATATTAAGCTGACAGTCTACTAATACTATAATGACAGTTAGTTGACATGTAGTTGAAAAGTTACTCATTTGTAGTAGAATGTCTAAAGTGGACTATTGAAATAAAGTGTTACCCATTTTAGTTCTACTTTCTACCATTTCATTTTGAAAATTTCATTTCTGTTTTACCTAATGAACGTTTAGGAGCAGCTGTGTGTTTATTGTTCTGGCGATCTGTGTATTGTCTCCATGAATAGATGAATCCAATGTCCTTGAAACTCCTTGCATTTGCCTGCATTGAAGGCATGCTCATGCTATGGCCAAAAGCCTCTAGGAAATGCAAATGTAGCTCTAAGGCTAATAATTATTTATATCTCCACTTGCTGAGCTCTATCTCCTCCTATTAATCACTGCTTCTCTGTCACCTCTACCATGTTTGTTCCTTAATGTCCTCTCATTTCAAATCCATTTCTTTGGTAACTGGCTGCCTGAATGTGTCCTTCCTATAATGCTATACATGGTCTCCCCCAGGGTATAGGCCCCCTTTGTTAGACATGACTCTCATTCCATGGCAAAGGACATCAAGGGCATCCTGGTCTTTCTCCTGGCCTGCTCCAATCACCTCCCCCCTGTTGATTATTATTACCCATCCCTTGGGCTGTAATCCCACATAGACTTATTTAACAGGGTCAAAACCATTACAGTGCATGAATGGGACCCTTGTCAACGTTGAAGGAGACTGAGCAGCTTGTGATGGTATAGCTTCTTTAAGTTGGTAGTTTAGGATGAAGATATAAAGTTAACAGATGTATCATTTTCATATGGCTCTGCTTGTTCATGTATATTTAGTTATTTATTTTTATCTAGTGAAGTGATTTATCTTTCATTCTCTGTCTCCATAGCATTGATATTTACTGCTTCTCATGTTGTCATCTCAAAAAGAAATTCACATTACATGGTATAGAATTCACCAATTAAAGTCACTGTAAAGTCAAAATTAAGTATGTGTTCTGAGTGTCACACCACAGAAAAATGTGTCATTAGCCACCCAGCCAAATTTGAATGAAAAAAAGCTGTCAAGTACATAAAATAAGCTATCAAAATCTTGAAAAAATGAGCAGTTATCTCTGTTCTCAAATTCTGGGGGCGTGTCCGCTGGCTGCGCTGAAACCACGCCCACTCGCGGGAAAGCTGTCAACGGTGATATTAGCTGATACTGCTTTCGGGACGGGAGGATAAACGCTTAGGCTGGAGGTAGTCGTTTCGGCCCAATTCACCAGTAACAGCGCATTATCAGTGAATCCCAGTTGTCTCTGAGGAAAGTTTATAAAACGATCCCGTGTAAAATGATCAGTACAGAGGCGGGTGTTAGCGGTGATCCTCAGCTCTTCATCAATGTTGGCTCTACACAAAATTAATCACATTAAATACAGACACCGATCTGTTTTGTGCATGATCGCATCCAGGTAGTAGCCTAAGCATTTCTGTGTCGAAGGCTTAGTTAGCTAGCAAACTGTAAGCTGTAGTAACTAATAATACTGAGAGTAACTCGCGAATGTGCTCCGCAGTGTGTCATCAAGTAGGGGCGTGTCCACAAGCTCATGGGCTCCAGTGTGTCATCGAGCCCTGTTTTAGCCCCGCCCAAAAAATTTGTAAAATGGTAATGGTGAAAAACTGTTTAACGGTCTAACTCCGCATTTCAGTAATTCGCAGTTCACAGTCTTTGTAATATGTTTTAGCAATACATTTGCAACAATTATAATGTGTGTAGAATTTCCTTTACAAGGACTAAGTTTCAACAGGGCTCTTGTATGATCTGTATCTCTGACTTAAGGCAAGATTTTGTAGTCTCCAAAACAAAATATGCATCATTAAGCAGAAACTGATTAAAAGAGTAAAAAAAAAAGCTCTGTATAGTCAGAATCTCTAAACTGGCCAGCAGTCAAAGCCCTTTACTCATTGCGAACAAGTTCGTTCAATATAGTAATGAGAGGAAAATGCAATCATGAGAGACCAAGACTGATTCTGCAAAGTTGGTTTTCATTTAATTCCAACAAATCCAACTCTAGCAGGCATAGCAGAATCACTAGCTGAAAATATGCATTTGGGGATATGTCTGTTTCAAAACACTGGATAGCGAAAGGGTCTTCACTTCGTTTTGACAGAAATATAAACCCATGAGCATCGGCTTTTTTTTTTTTTTTTGATATAAATTCACCCTTCTTATACTCTTTTTGGCAGAAGGGCAAAACTACTTTCTTTCCTTTGACAGCCTGTGTATTCTGATTGGCGCTGACGGCAAACTGCCATTGAGATTAATGTGAATGCTGCCAACTGATAGCTTTTAACAGGTATTGTAGACATCCTCTAGGTCAGGCAGGTGGGAAGAGTTTAAGAAGGTGATAATCTTGCCAAGATTAAACAAAACTTGAACCCCTTTTGCCCTACAGACAATGGAGCACATCCTAGCAGATTTCAGAGAACTTGCATTTTTTTGCAGCCCAATACATGTGTCACAAGATGAGGATGAAGACAAAGGTACACAGGATCCAATACGAAGTGGTTATAATAATCCCGTAAAACAAAGGTTAACACACACATGCAAACATCAACAACTGAGGGTGTATGGGGAGGAACTTAAATACATGATGGTGATAAACTGAATGATGAGCAGCTGTGACGATTAGCGTCTATGGTGACTGATGAGAGGTGGGATAATTAACCAAAAGAACACATGTGATGAATGAAAACTAACTGAAAGTCCATGAAAGTGTAACTAAATATGAATTAATCCAGATAACTGTGACATCATGAAACATTTACTGGGTGGTTGATGCTATTTTGTTACTGACTCACTTTGAAGATTATTCTTTTAAGTCCAATCCTCTGCTGATGGTGACTTCGAATGGATGAAATGTTTAGTGGTTTGTTCCCTCTTCCTTCTTTCTCCCCCATTTTATTTTAAATAATGAATGTCTTGTGTAAGAGAATCTGAGCTTGGGAAAGACTGAGATCACTGAAAGGGATCCTGAGCATTGTGGGTTCAGTTTCAGTGCAGTTTTAAACACTGGTCGGCAAAGGAAAATGAGTGTTCGGTACATAATCTGTATGTGCAGACTTTGGAGAGTGAAGTTATTTTATAATATCACCCTCTCCCCTAATATTGAGACAAAATCTTCTACAGTATATGAATTACATCTATGAATTATTTAATTGTGTACATATACTACTGTTTAAGAAAATTGCGGCTAGTAAGTGTCTTACTGCATATTACATGATTATATGATTTTTTTTAAAAAAATACATTTTATATTTTTTTTATTCCTGTGATGGAAAAGCTGAATTTTCAGCATCATTACTCCAGTCTTTGGTGTCACATGTCTTATCTAAAAAAGTGTCTTGTATAATATATATATTTATAAAAATAAAATTAAGAATGTTTTATGATGGATAGAAATTTTAAAAGAAAAGCATTTATTTAAAAATAAATATTTAGTATCATCATAAACAGCCTCTTTTGATTAATTTAGTGCATCATTGCTTAATAAAAGTCTGCATTTCTTTAAAAAACAAACAAAAAAAATCTTACTGGCCCCAAAAATTTGAATAGGAGTGTACACATAATATGCACATCACATCTATCATATCTCCTTCCCTCACAGGCAGTGCAATGGCACCACAGTGGATTTGTTAAAAATGTTCTGTCGGGAAGCTACAGAGTTATTTAGTACTTTGTAATGACAGACAGAGAAGTGAGACTTTAGCAATAGCAAGCTTTTTAATAAATGGGAAGAGATGAGGAATAAGCACTTTCCTCACTTCTTGAAATTTATCATGGGATGGGCGGCTTCTCTTTTTTTCCACTTCCTCTCACCTGTCCATGACCCTCTTCACAGTGCAGCGTGAACACTGAAAACACATTAAACAAACCCAGTGATTTATCACTGACCTATGGTGACACTCAGGCTCTCCCGCACCTAAGGGGAGATTGATGGAACACCAACATAAAGCCTTTGAAGTTGTGACCTTTCAGTGTCCTTTCTCTGATTTCCCCTTTTTCTTTAGTTTTTATTAGTAGTGGAATATGAAAAAGCATTTGGATCCTCCATTTGAATAGTGCTGTGGTTGTTGTTGGTAACTCCTGTAAGATCCCAGGTGTCCATGCCTGGGATAGGGGGTCCATGCCTGTGATATAAGGGGGTGATGCTGCAGTGGATAATACACATGCCTTTGGTGTGAGCGACCAGGTTCGAATCCACTGTGAGACGCCAATGTGTCCTGAGCAAGACACTTAACCCCTAGTTGCTGCAGAGGTGCGCGACCTCTGACATATATAGCAATTAAAAGTCGCTTTAAAAGCGTCAGCTAAATGCATAAATGTAAATGTAAAATAATCTGTGTCCAAAAGGTGGGCACTTATAACCAAAGTAACTGTATATTCTAAATACTCCTAAGTATATTGTATTCCGTTTTAAACATGTAGAATCCTAATGCGCGTTTATAAATGCAGTACATAATGTATGTAGATATAATGTTCAGTCAGACAGTCATTATCACTAATAAACTTGTATCTTGTATCATGCCGAAGGGGTTTATTTTGTGCAAATGATTGTCTTGGGTGGACATTAAATTAAGGGTTCAATTGCCATTTTTCAAATGATAAATAAATGCAGATTAATCATTGATGTAGGCTGAAATTATAGTTTGTTTTAATAAAAGAGGAGGTGGAGTAATTCAAACGTCATGCATTCATGAGAGCTGTGTAATAATACATTTCAATAAGTTCTTGCTATATTTAAATGTAAGATTTTTTTTTTTTTGTCACAGAACAGAATGAATAGGTATCACTTGTTGCAGGTAGTGAAGAGAAGTGGCTGGTGGGCTGAAGACGATGATAGAGACGAGACGAGATGGTTCTCCACTGAAATCTCAAAAACGCTCCACCGTCGCATTCCGGTGTACAGGGTAAAAATCATGTAAAAACGCAAAAGTCTGCTAGACAGTGAAGGTTTGGACTTGGTGTTGTTGTGTAGTAGTGCTCCACATTGCCAGGCTAGCCGCCTGGAGTGCATACTACATTGAATTTCACGCACTTTTGCGTTACCATATGCACATGGATTTCCCACCCAAAACGCTTGTCTAAACGCAGAATAAAAAGTGATTACGCAACGCCACTTTTGCGTTTTCTCTTCAGAATCGTTTCCGTGTAAACATAGCCCAAGATAAGTGTTTGGTGCTGGCTTTTAGGAACTGATGAGGCTGATGACAGACAGGTGTGGTGATTGTTGAGTGTGAACAGATGGTAGCTAGAGAGGATGATGGGAAATGTGTGTTGAGGTGACTGGTCTGCTAAATGAGGTTTGTGACATTTTTATTGTATTGTTAACATGGCAAATATATACACTCCAAAAAAATGAGTTGTTTCAACCCACATTTGGGTCAAATATGGTCCAACCCAAATGTTGGGTTACAAATGCAATTAAAAAATTTACAGTTGAAAGTGAAAGTTGAAGTTGGGTTAAAATTCGAAATTACATTTTTAACCCAACATTTGAGTTTATCCAGATTTTACCCAAATTTGGGTTCAAACAACCCAGCATTTTTTAGAGTGTGTAGTAAGACAAGTTTATTAATCAACGTTTATTTTTTTTGTATTAATTCAATAATACAATAAAATATTTAGCAATACTAGAGTAGCCTATATGTATAGAACCTTTTTTCTTTATATTTGTTGGTTATACTTTTTTGTTTTGAGAATACCAATGAGGGGATTAATTTGAGACCAGAAGGATAAAAAGAAGAAAATGAGCTTTTGAAAATGAGATATCTCATTAAAAGCTTTCCCCCCCTCTCTCTCTCTCTCTCTCACTCTCTCTCTCTCTCTCTCTCTCTCTCTCTCTCTCTCTCTCTCTCTCTCTCTCTCTCTCTCTTTCTTATTTTCTCTCCATTTTCTCTCACACCACCAATATTGTCCTTTTTGGATCCCAACATGACAACAGCTGGCTATTATGTGCTTTCTGACCAACCATATGTGTCTTTGTTTACACCCTTCAATATCTAGGCAAATATTCACTTCACCATATGTGTTGAACTCAGTTCTGTCCACTATGCATTAGTCTTCCTGTCGTGATGTCAGAATGGGCCAGCTTTACATTTGATGGTGGTAATTGTGTTGAGAGTGGAGGCGAATGCACTGTAACCATATCAGCAATAGATTAGAAAAAGCTTTCCAGTTCTGCCCTTTGAGACTCAGAGCAGTGGATTTAAGTTATTTCCCATTTACAGAGATTACTTCATGCTTCCCCACAGAACAATTTTCATCCATAGAAACACAAAGACTCCAGTAAAAGCAAATCACAACAAGAAGGACTCTGTCATCAGCATCTTTGGTTGTGATGTACCAAAGTAACAGGTAATGATCACATCTGATTGGAAAGAAATATTTATTTGCTCTTACATTAACTTGAATTTTCTGTACAGTACTTGCATTGGCTATGCATTCAAGTATACCATGTGATTAATGGTAGCAGGAGACCATTCTTCACTTGGTCATTGTTAGTTCTGATTTCAGAACGGTACACTGTAGATTAGAATAAAAAACAATGGGTTTCATTGGACCATAATTTCAAAGCAGACAAGAGTGAGAACCATTGATGTAAAGTTTTGTCAAATACTGTGGATAAGAAATTTAGCTCTCAGTTTAAGCGAAGACTTTAGTTACTACCATATCATTCACCCAGCTGAGCTGATATTCCTTCATTTACTTTTAAAGCTCTATCAATAGTGGTTCTTTCAGACCTCTATTATTTTTCAACCATTTATTTAGACCCACTTTGATGTTCAAAATTTAGTATTCAGCTTTCTATTTCCCATTTTACTCAGTAATACACAACATGATTGAAAAAGGAATGATTACAGTTCACAAATTGTGAAGGCAAGAAGGGATGGAAGTTAAATTTAGCCTGTTTCTTACTCAAAGCTATTATTTGACTTCAGTATGTCTTGAGGACTTGCAATATAGCATGTAAGTCTTTTGAGTCCGTTTTTATGGTTTATTTAGAGCTTGACAGCACACGTCTTCATCCACTTTCATAACTTCAAATGACCGGGATATTATTCAGAAAGTCTTGCTTCCACTGAGGAAAGAAAGATGATAGGAACTTGGTTGAGCATGAGTAAATAATGACAGAATTTTCTTGTTTGGATAAACTACTCCTTTACTCGTGTGTGTGTGTGCGTGTGTGTGTTTTAAGAGAGATTGAAAGCAAAGGAAGCATGTGTGTGTGTGTTTTAAGTGAGATTAAAAGCAAAGGAAGCATGAACAACCCACAATGAAAGGAGAAAAGTGACGCTGGCCAATTCTTACCTGTATTTGATTAAGATGGTGTGGTGTGGTGGTGTGTTTTTGTGTGCCTGCATTTAATCTGGCTGCTACACTCCAAACATACCTGAAATACAAGGCAATAGCATTTATTGTAATCCTAACCACTTTCACAATACATCTATGACATCAGCTAATTATATTTTAGGTGCTTTGAAATGTTTACCAAAGATATCTTTACACTCACAATATTTAGAGACTTTCATTAATTCTGTATACAGTATAGGCTGAAAGAGAATCACGAAATTATAAATTTTGGAATTAGTATCAATCAGTGAATCTTCATCCACAGACATGGTGGATGCTGGCTACATTTCATTCCATCCTGATAACCTTCATGCTCTGCTTGGTATTTCTGATTATTATATATACAGTGTATGTATTATTGTATGTACTTAACATTGAAGCATTAGGTTATTACTCAATACTAGATTTTCTACATTTTTAATGCATTTTTCCATGTTTTTTTTTTCTGTGGTCAAATTAAAACAGAACAATACCTGACACGTTTCAAGTCATTACATGGTAAAACATGGATAAAGCTTGAGTTTATTTGGTGTTGATTTGGTTTCTGTGACCGCAAAGAGCTTGGATTATGTTCATACAGTATTTGTTGTCATAGATGTATTTTGGAGTGTGTATGGCAGGATTCCTTACATTTCAAGCATGAGGCAGCTGCTCTATATTCAACAAGCAGGGCTGAGTGCACTGATCCTTTCCCTCCATATTATTAGACCGGCCATTCCTGTTCCCTCCTGTTTGATCACTGAGGGCTGCACTGTACACTGCTGTCACAAGAGAACATGACTCAGCCAATGGCACATGTTTTTAAAATGAGGTCTGAAGCTTTGTCATGTACTTTAGAGGTCATTAATTAGCCTTGTTCTGTTTGTCTTGAACTTTTCTCCTTAGGCTATGGCAGTTCTATACCATTCAACATGGACTGTGTATTGATGACAAAGGAATACAAAAGCTATCATTTCAAAGGCTATCGAGATTGCAGTATATGTGTGATGTATGTGTTTGGATATTTCACAAAAGGTCTAGAGCATTATTTTTTTTAATAGGGTCAGAGGCAGTTGAGCTCTATAAAGTGTTCTGAAATATTTTTTTTTGTTTTTTTGTGAGAAACAGACATTTCAGCAGCATTTGTCATTTTAATAGCTTTTTTAAAAATGTTCTTGTTTGATTTTTAGTTTCCGTAATTTTAGTATTGTAAACTCATGTATTTTAGTTAGATGGCTGTTATGGGTATTCGGGGTTTGATGTCTGTTTTGGGTGGGTTTTGCACTTTTTTTTGTTCGGTTTCCTGCTTTTGAATTTGGTTCCCTTGTTCTTTCATTGAGTGATTATGATCTGCACCTGTTTTAATGAGATGAAAACCCGAATCAGGATCAGGCAGTAATCCTTCGAGTAACGCTGTAGTCTAGAGCGATGGAACAGAAACTGGAGCGCAGGAGAAAACGGTGAGTTGTCCGAAGCAACCTCCAACAACCATTTGACAAAAACAAGATGAAGTGACAAACAATATATAGGGCAACCTCATTCACAACAGCTCAGTGTTGTAGTCGAGACCACCTCACTCGAGTCCGAGTCGACACCGAGACCAGAGAGAGTCGAGTCCGAGTTAAGACCGAGTCCATAGAGAGTCGAGTCCGAGACCAGAGACGGTCGAGTCCGAGTCGAGACCGAGACCAGTGAGGGTTGATTACCTAATTTACTTTTATTTACTTAGAGAAATCCTTTTTTTTTTTTTTACTGAATTTACTTAGAGTTTAAAAAATATGATCAGTTTAGGGTAAAAAGGCCACATAGTAGGTGGTGTTAAAAGTAATTTTATTACAATTTGTCATGCGCAGTTGAAAATCTAGAAAATCACCAATCACTGGGCATGTCAATCAATTTAAAGAAATATTTTATTAACATACATTAATAATCATGAAAAATATTTTTAATTGAACTCGAGTGGACTCGGGAATAATTCCGAGTCCTAAAAAAAAAATGTTCGAGTACGAGTCAATTCCGAGTCCAAATGGACACGAGTCCATGACAAGACCAAGACCATTAAAATAATAGACTTGTGTTTTTTTTTTTATGCCTTATTCATTTTGTTCATTGTCCGTTCTCGTCAATATTACGTTAGTTGTTCTGTGTTTTTTTATCAAGTAGTCTGAGAAGTGTTATTTTGAGTTTGTTTTCATTTAAAAATTACTGCTTGAGGTTAAATCCAGCCTTTAATTTCATTGAGTTTGCAACCAGCTCTGACAGAAGAATGGAAAAGCAATACAGATTTAGCAACAGTGAAAATACAGTCTGAGAGAGAGAGAGAGAGAGAGAGAGAGAGAGAGAGAGAGAGAGAGAGAGAGTCACAGGCCTTCCTGGATTTGTACTATCCTGACCACTATGACAACAACAGCCTGGGTATGTTTTTCTGGGCAGGTATCAACGTGGAGACATAAGCGCACCTTCCCATAGACGGACAATGAGGGACGTTTAAAGAGTATGTAGAATAGGTCTACCATCTGCGAAAGAGAGCAGGAATTCGGTGCACCATCAAAATCCATCATTCCAACAGAAGCTAAGCCCAAGCCTGTCGTGACAGTCTTTAGAAGTATAGGAGTTTGATAGTTTTAGGTCATTGTAGGTGTATATCATACATTTTTACAAAGATTTTCCTTTTTGTTCCATTTAAGAAAAGTCAAACAATATTGAATGAGAGTGAATACATTTTATTTTCATTTGAACCAACACTTTAAATATAATGGTTTTTTTTTTATGATCATATAAAAGCAACTTTACGCTAAACCATGAATCTGACTTGGCAGAACGAAGCTTTGCTCCCCATGTTTGATGCTGTGGTGTGCTAACATATTATCAATATGCCCGCTGTAAGCAGCGTATTGGCAGAAGAGTGAGAAAGAGCTCTATTAACTCAGCTAGCTAGCAAATACTTCCTGACAAGAATATTGAATTCTGTTGCAATGTAATGATTAATTGGACCAGGCAATGTAACAGGCCAGCACATGTGTGCTTATCAGAGTTAGTTCTCCCTTAAAATTAAAATATATCATTCCTGCTGGGTTTTAATTGTTGAAAACATAGTCTCCCTCCCCTTCATATTTTTTCTCTTGCATGCCCAGGGGCAAGAAAAAAAAAGGAATGGAGGAAAGAAGCTGACTAATTCACTCTATTGGTTCTGTTGTGATGCATGTCGATGGCTGCTCGGTGTGTAGAAGCAACTTCATTTGAAAGCTGGAATTCATTTGAATGAGTTAATGATTATTTGCACTGTTTGGAGGAATGGCGATTCAATTTGGATGAGAGTCTGTGGGGAGGCCAGATATAGCTGACTTATCTGTCCCAGGATTGCGTGGTCCTTCAGTCCACAGGCACCTGTATAGCCTTTGGGTGAATGAGTTGCAACAGAAAAATATTAGGCTTCATGTTCTGTGTATTCTGCTGGAAGCTGTTATCTCCATGACTGTGCTCGTGTCCTGTCTTTATCTATTCTTCATTCTTCGTAGCATGTTGACAGGTCAGGGTATTTGGGAATTGTTGAGAGGCTCTGATTGGTCTCCTCTACTCTTCAAATTCAACATGAAATCAGAATGTACACTATTTGTACACATTTTCCTAGTCTTGTGTACAATTCATCAGTGCACATTATTCCATGGGAAATTACGGTGACACCTCTGGACGAAAGCATGTGCAGAGGGGTCCATGACCTCGGATACCAAACTGGGAAAAATTGGTGGCTGGTAACCTAAACTACACTCAAACGGAGAGAGGCCCTTGGACGATACTGGTAATGCATTGTGGGCATTGGCTCCACGAGGAGGGATTCTTGGAGACCAAACATCGCAACACCTTCTCCAAATCTTGGTTGGCTCTCTCGATTTTGACATTGCTCTGGGGATGAAACCCTGAGGACCAAAATACTCAATACAAAATACTTACCAAAATTTGGAAACAAACTGTGGTCTCCTGTCAGAGACCATGTCTAACAGAAGGCCACGTAAAGGAAAGATGTGGTCTACAACTGTCAATGCTGTCTCCTTGTCTGAGGGTAATTTGGGCAAAGGAATGAAATGGGCCGCCTTCGAGAACCGGTCCACCACGACTGTGTTACCTTGAGAGGGTAGGAGGGCAGTGATAAAATCTAGAGCAATGTGGGACCAAGGCCTCGAAGAGACAACCCATCTGGGCGTTGATTGAAAGTCTAACCAGTGGCACAAACCGAGCAAGCAAAAACAAAACTGTGAATGTCACGAGCCATAAGTAGTCACCAGAATCGTTGCTTGACTAAAAAACTAGTGTGATTAACTCCTGGATGACAAGTTATGTCGAAACAATGCCCCCCACTGAATGACGTCGGACCATAATCCCTCCGCAGGAGGATCTTCGACTCGACCTCCCATGTGAGTGTGGAGAAAAATATGTGTTCAACTAGGGGACCCCAAAAACAAAACTGTGAATGTCACGAGCCATGAGTGGCCACCAGAATCGTTGCTTGACTAAAAAAACGAGTGTGATTAACTACTGGATGACAAGCTATGTTGGAACAGGCTAGGTGGGCACTTTTTTCGGTCATTTTATTTTTTCTCTCTTGTACCAGGTTCCACATCTAACCTGACTCTTTATTGCATATTTTTTACTGTTCCGAACGCCCGTCTACTCCCGAGTGCATTTTACCCGTGACCCTATTTGTCTCCACACTCACATGGGAGGTCGAGTTGAAGGTCAAGTCGGCCTTAGAAAGGGGAACGCCTCCGCCCAGTTGCCCACTGGGGTAACGCCTCTGCCGGAGGGATTACGGTCCAACATCATTCAGCGGGGGGTGAATGACGTCAGACCTTAATCCCTCCGGCTATAAGTATTCTTTATCGTGATGTTGTTCACCCCCCGGTAATCAATACAAGGTTGCAGAGAGCCGTCCTTCTTCCCTACAAAACTGAAACCTGGCCCCGCTGGAGAAGAGGAAGGGCGGATGAACTCCAGTTGCTAGAGATTCAGAAATATATTTCTCCATAGCCTCCCTTTCTGGAGCAAAAGGAAAAATAACTTCCCCTTAGACGGAGACGTACCTGGCAGTAAATCTTTTTCCATTGCGGCATTCGCTCTGTATTACAATTCTTTGCAGCCTTTAGCCACTGCTTAATGCACTGATCCTTCACTGGAAACCAAAAGTAACTTACTCCCACCAATCATTTACTCTTTGAACCCTTGCACCTGACGAACAATACAAGTTTGCTAAAAAGTATTCCCTACTAAAGCAAGGCAATATTTGACTTTAACAGGAAAGAAGATGAGATATTGATAACCTTTCATTCAAAGAAAGAAAGAAAAAAAGAAAGTTTTCCCAGTGTTCTGATTTGATTCATGATGGGCTGGGAAATTGAGCCGCAGTGTCGGTAAACTGATCAGAGATCAGGGAAGTGAGATGATCAGGTTGAGTGCTCAAGTTCTTATCCAGGTAACCTGAGCAGCAGGGTAAGGGCTGCTGATGTAAAGAGGCTCAATTAATGTGGAAATAAAACACTGCACGCACAGCAGAGACCACAGAAAGTCCCTCGGTGTGAGACAGACGGTCCCTTTAGTTTCACTGCTGACTGCAGTTATTAGCAATGCCATGTGTCCTTGTAAACTATATCATTTGATGTTGTTGACAAGAAGTGGACGGTTCTATAGTTGCATGTTGAGGTAATTGATAGGCAGATGGATTCATTCTATAGAACATGAGGTTTTGCTTGAAATGCTGACGGGGTGCTTTGGTACATGATAGGCTCAAATGTTCTTCACCCTGTGCAGATGATGAAGACCATTCTATTTTTGGCCCTCTTGTATGGGGATATCCGGTCTGCAGTTCACTCTCTCTCTCTCAAGCACACACACACACGTGCACATTAGACACACACGCAGAGAGGTGGTGTAACTGTGAGGGAGTTCTACGTTCCTGGCTGTTCTCAAATTCCAATTTAAGCTCAAAGGGAGGTTTGATGTCTGCATAAAGGGATAGGTGTATCCCATCCTGCAGCATTAATGTTTAAACAGAACACCAACGAAAGGTTCAGACTGCATATATTTCTCTTTATAAATCTCCAATGCTACAACCAGCCCAAATTCCAGTTGACTGACATCTGCCATCCCCCTGGAGAAAACTCATTTAACCTGCTTCTCTTAGCTGCCATCAGGATTTGATTACAAATTTGAATGTTATGTAAATCGTCCTGGATTAGGATTGCAGTCCGATAGACAAAACAGCATGGTTATGCCGAACCAACATGTCCTGCTCCATCTCACCTAGTCATAGTGCTTTAAGCACAACAAAAACCAAATCTTTGATTGTATTGATTGATTTGGCGGGGAAGAGAATTCATTAACACCTATATTATTGGGAGTGAGAAAGTCTCACAGCTCTATAACTCATTCTCCTCCACTCTGGCAGACCACTGGTTGGCAGAAATCTAGCTATTCACACACCGGAGCAATTAGGTTGATCGAAATATACACTGGATCAAACGGATGTCAGTGGGACACACAACTGCCCATCAGATGCCAGAGCTACTCCACGTCCCGTCCCCCAACCTGACACTCTCATCAGTTAAATCCATCCCTTTGTCGCTAGGGATTACAGTTTAATCCTCCAACTGATTCCTGTACTTTCCCCACTCTGTCTCATTCTCTGTTAAATGTTGTAGGGCCATCACTTTAACCACTGTATCCTTGATGAAGCCACCCATTGGTGTGTGTGTGTGTGTGTGTGTGTTTGTGTGTATAAATCACACATGGGTGTCGTCTGGCAGACAACAAGGAACATTGTCCTTTGACTAGGGGATTCACAAGGATATAACTTCAGAAGCAGATTATGTGGAGCGACGAAGGCTATCCCAATTCAAGGGCTTCTTCCATTGCAGCATTGAAATGCATCCTTCATTTCCCAGGCAATGAAGGATAAAAAAGATGGATACTTTACGGCCTAGTTAACCCCAGAAAATATTGCGCACTGGTGACGATTACACTTTTAAATGCAAGTATTGGGTTTCAACTTACTCAAATATCTAATGATACAAATGTTAAAATAAAAACATTAAAGCAGTTCAAATGTTGACATATCTTATTAAGATGCGATTTCGTATCATTTATACTGTTTATTATGTACAGATAAACAAAATTTGACAAATTTCTGTTTTAGTTTTCAGACAATTGAATATCACTTTCAAAAAAGTCCTTTAAAACGTTATTGCTGCATGTCAACGGCAGCTGTCATAGTTGCTAGCACAAGAAAGTCATCCATAGGCTAGACCATCACATTTACAGTACACTCTCAGAAAAAAGGTACGAAAGCTGTCACTGAGGCGGTACCTTTTCAAAAGGTACACTTTTGTACCTAAAGGGTGCATATTGGTACCTTCATGGTACATATTTGTACAATTATGGTACCAATAGACGAATCCGGCGAAACTACCGGAAGTAAGCGGGGCGCCATTACTGAGCTGTTGCTGGGTAGCGTTGCGCCATTGCCTCCTATTGTTTTAGTTGCAACTTGCGTCCACTGGAATAAACAGCCCGCGATTTACGACTGTCACTAACGTTACAACGTTATCCCTTGTATAATGTCGAGTGGGTAAACAGTTTCCGTTATAAATTGTTTCAATGGTGGCAGTAAAATTTCAATTTTGAAGAGAAAACATTGTGAATACCCCGGGTCGACTGCCCCTGTCTGGTGCCGTACGGTTTACAGATTTCCTGGGCGAGTACAAGACGTGGACATTCGCGTATAATAACAATTATTTAATGACATAAGTAAAAAATATATAATAAATATGTGATATAGTGATCAGCAAAATCTCCTCTCTTGCTATTTTTTCTATTCAATTAACATGCTATGGTCATTAAATGGCTTTCCTGCGCTAAATGTAACGTTATGTGACAATTGTTTTCCTGCTGTTATATTGACCTCTTTCCATGGTTTAAAAACACTAAGTGGTCGATATTATGTATACTTTCTTGCTGTAACCTTACCTTACCCTTGCCTGTTGCAATGTGAAAATGAGATAAATAATGGACACAAATGAAAAACATGAATTTGTTTATTTGATCTCATTCATTTATTTATTTATTGTTGCCAAATGGACAGATCTTTTTATAGTTTCCTCGTTAGCAAACGTTAGCCTAGCTAGCTATTTTCATAAATAACGTTAATCTGTAAGATCGTTTGTACCTTCATCTGTGACTGGAGGCCACTGCAATCACAGATCAAACCAACAAGTCATTCTGCCTGGCTGTAGCTGTCATCGAGGGTGAGTTCGCGTTATCACCGAGGTTTGTTTACATACCGGTGCATATGTCTATATGCCTGTGTAACAGCTCAGTAATGGCGTCGCCACATGATGGCAGCCTACACAGAACGCTCGTCGGATTCGTCTATATGCACCCGACCCTTTAGGTACAAAAGTGTACCTTTTTGAAAAGGTACCGCCCCAGTGACAGCTTTTGTACCCTTAACCAACGCAAACAGGAATGTGGGACCTTTTTATATGTGTGTGTGTGTGTGTGTGTGTGTGTGTGTGTATACAGTATACTGTTTCAGTCTTTGTATGTGCCATATTTTCTTTGTAATTATTTCATTACCTGAAATTTTAGAATGAAACTTGTTTCAATTTTTAGTGCACAGATACTGTATTCGAAAATACACTGAACCTCAGAATAGCTTTTATTTTGTGGCAAATATAAATGTATGATTGGAGGTTTACAAAAAAAATAGGACAGTCAGGAGGGGGTTGATATGCATATCAGCAGTGCATATCTGTGCATTCATTCATGGGTTTTATGTGTGCTGCAGACCCTTGGCATCCAATGATGGAGAGACTGAGTGCACAATGCCAGCTGTCTCACTTTCCATTCATATGCCACCAGGACCCGTGCAAACAGCTTAGTTATTTTAGCATTTCCCTGGCATGTCCATCTTAATGAGTACAGTATGCACACATTATGTGTCTGGTTGTAAGCTCCATAATAGTGCTGCCAGGTGAACAGCATGTTTGCAAATACTGAATCAAACTAATTGGGTTGTCCCGGGGTGTTTGCACTGTGTGCAATGCATAATTTCAGCAAACACAGATTTGCACTTGTAGTAGATATAGGAACTGCAATGGAATATTGCGGTTGATAAACCTCATTAGCCATGAAACAAATATTCAATAGGAAAGCAGACTATTTTACCTTATGATCTTCATACACAGTTGGATTCAGAAATGGGTTGAAAACGCCATTGTCACCAGGGAAGAGGTTATTGCGAGTGTGATTAATCATGTCTCAGTGTTGACGTTCAATGACGTGCACATCAAAAAAAAAAAAAAAAAAAGGAACGTGCAATAAAATAGTCTGCTATATTGTCGGAGTGCGATCAGTACGTGGTCAGGGCTTGATTTCAGTACATCCCCACGATGATTTAGACTTCTCTTTAAACTTACAGTGCCTCTGTCAAGGAGCGAGAGGGGCGCGCGACCGACCGGCGTTCACACACACACACACACACACACACACACACATTCGCTCGCGTCTATGCAGTGATAGTGACTCTGAGCGGCGCGCGGGACAGTGATGATGTGCCAGCGAAGAATATTCGCGCTGTAATAATTTTCCCGCCCCTAACTTCAGCATTTCACCAAGAAGCGTTAAGTAAATTCTAAAGTGAGTTCGTTTATCCTGTTATGGAGCAATATGCACAGAAAATGTCTCTGCTGAAGAAAGTGAGGACCGGAGTCGTGGCGAGCGGTGAGTAGGCTGGGAGTTTCTACTTTGATGCTCTTGTAGATTTTATTCATTAAACTTAGAGAATCATTGTTCATTTCGCCTATATTGCTTATTTATCAACTTTTAGGATGTCAGTGGTGCGTTTGGTTTCGCTTTAGCTTTATTTGATGTTCGTGGCTAGTCTAATACATAGGCTAATACATTTAAATTCAGCAGTGTTTGAACTTACCATATTGAACGATAATTTTGTAGCCTTATATTTGTGAATGAGCCAGGAATTTTCATAAATTATTTCGGCTATTTATGATGGGATATTATAGGTAGGCTACTTGGCTATTGAAATCGTAAGGTAACCATTCGTCTTAAAGATTCTGATTAGTCCTAAAGGTCCGGATTACAATTGCACGAACGATTCTTTTGGTAGGCAAATTTTGAGGAAGAAATATTTGAGTATAAAAATACAGTTTTGTGATGCCCTCAGCAGTCTGTGTTGATAAATGATGAGATCGTTTTAGATTTCAACTTGCAGCTAGCACAAGAAACAAATTTAATATAGCCTAACACTTGCTAAATGTGTTACATGGACTTTTTAAGTCTATGTTAATGTGTTACATTAACTTTTTATTGGAGGCATATATTGATTGAACATACTTCAATCAAATGAAGATACTAAGTGAAATTCAATAAGTGAACGGGCTCTTTACTCAAAAAATAATATACTATAATGGATTAAAATTTTGCTTGCAAAAGTATTTGTTCTAAACTAATTTGATTGGTCGTCAAAAAGGATTTTAGCAACCAGATCAGACCTAGACATTGTGGAAATGTTTTGGTGTTTGTGGTTAAAGTTACAGTATAATGATTTTAAAAAGAGTATAATGAAGTCGCTAAATCACTCAGACGTGTTGTGGATTTTTAAATAAGCCTTTTAAAGGCAACAGAAGTGGCCCCTGACCCTTCTTGCATGCTGTCTGTTGTTATAAAAGTATGCACATTATTTTGCCATTGTTTAGACACGTTTGCTATTATCATGCATTGTCTGCTTGGTTCATCCTTCCTAATTTCCACCCTATTTTAACACCTGCTTATGTGTGATTATGAAGCATCTTGCTCCCCTCACTTTCTGCTCATCAGCCTGTACTGGAGAGCAAGAATGTTCTTGATAGAGCCACAGCACTGGGCTGCTCAACACACTTTCCTCAATTAACTTTCCACACAGTAAAGCAAGCCTTACTCCCAGTGGGAATATGTTTCTATTAATAAATAGTTTATCACTCCCACCCTAGCATAATGAAACACCTTGACAACAGCAAATTATTCAATCTCTGTTAAGAAGAGTTGTGGGATGTTTGGAGGTCTCTGCTAATAGATCCAGCCTCCAGACACTATAGTGTCCTTCTTTATTGAAATACGAAGAGCAAGGCTGTAAATATGGACCTGATTCAATTTCTATTTTCAATTTTGTTCAATTTTAACAAAGTTATTTCAAACTTATCAAACTGATTTTATGAACACAACTATTTGACCTCTTTAAGTTTTGATGTTTCTTTGTCTCCAACAGGGTGCAAATGATGTGGGCTGTTTGGCTCTTCACTGAACTGTGCACAAGATCCTATGGGATCTACCTTCAAATAAACACCTCAATGCCCAGCACCCAGGTATCAGGCTAACACTGAAACGACCAGAGCTTTGCCCATCACTTTGATCAACTTTCCTTTTCAATGCCACCATGCCAATCATCAGCAACGCCAATCATGACTTTAGCAACCTCTCGGTCAGTGACGACAGCAGCTTGGACCACATCTTTACTGAGATCCCAGAAACAGAGACCATCAAGGGAGAGTATTATCAGCGCGCTCAGTTCATCCGCCGATCAGAAGATCTGATTTCTGTAGACCACGGCCTGCAGGCCCTCATCAACGTGGGGGGTAACCGTTACACATTCCCTTGGAGTACGCTAGAGCAGTTCCCCTTGACACGCTTAGGACGTCTAAAACCCTGCAGCAGCCCTGAGGAAATTGCTCGCGTTTGTGACGATTACGATGAGGCCTGCCGTGAATTCTTCTTTGACCGTAGCCCCAGTGCATTTCGCGTAATCCTTAACTTCCTAGCAGCAGGAAAGCTACGTATGTTACGGGAGATGTGCGCACTCTCGCTGCACGAAGAGCTCAACTATTGGGGTGTGGAGATGACCTACATGGAACGCTGCTGCAAGCGCAAGATGTACACGCGCATTGAGGAGGTCGCTGAGCTGGAGCGGCGGGAAGAGGAGCGCCGTCAGCGCAGAATGCAGCTGCGCCCACCTGTAGTGGAGACACGTTACCGCAAGTTCATGAACGATCTTAGGGACATGGTGGAGAACCCTCAGTCGGGCTTGCCAGGAAAGATATTTGCTTGTTTTTCTGTGGTGATGGTGGCGGTGACAGTGATCAGCTTGTGTATCAGCACCATGCCGGATCTCAGAGAGGAGGAGAATAGGGTGAGTGCATACAAAATGTCTTAACCTGATTAAGGAGATTGGTCACCCAAAAAATGAAAAGTCCATCATGATGTTGTTCCAAACCATTATGACTTTTTTTTTTTTGTCAAAATATATTTTGTGTTCCAACAAAGAAAGGAAGTCATACAAGTTTGAAACAACATGAGGGTTGAGCTAGTGATGGTCATTTAACATTTACTGAACAAGGGGCAATTTATATGAATATGAATCAAGCAATTTAAGTTTTATGAAATGATTTAATTGCTTTATATGATGCACATATTTAATTTTAATGATGACAAAATGTTCACTTTTGGGATTGAATTAAGCATTTAAGTCTATATGATTGAAAAAAATCATGCTCTCAAATGCATAAATGCTTTCATATCGAGCCAACACATTGGAAATAGTGTAATTTAGTATATGTAAATCCATTTGTAGCAATTCTCTCTACATTTTCCTTCGATTCTTTTTTTTTATTTTTATACAATGTGTAAGCAGCAAAAGCCAAATACATGTTCAGCCGTTCACTTAGACCCCCTTCTCCTCAGGTAGAATACGAGTTTGTCATTGGAGGTGAGTTTCTGGTCTTCAAGCAGACCTGTGTGTGCTGTTCCTAGTGAGAAATAATGAATGCACCTCAGCAGGGCTCCCCAATGTCAGTAAATACCCAGAGAGTAATGAACTGAACCAGAAATGCCTCCACAATGTCAGCAAACATACATAGAGAATAATGAACCAGCTCCATAGAGGACCTCCGGAATGTCAGCAGGCACACAGGGGGGTCCGCTTGAGAAGACTAGACCTTTTTGCTGTTAAATGACTATGAATTTTAATTGCCCTTAGGCAGATACCTTACACTGTCTAAAGTGTAAGGGTGTAAGGGGTAGGCCGCTGACTGTAGCTTCATTTGCCTGGAGTTTCGCTCCACGTGTTTTGAATTGAAAAATGTAGGACTTTGTGTGTAATTGGATGTGCTTGTGTATATGTCAAGGTAAGATCTGGCGATGTCTATGCAGTTACGCCAGCATAGCATCCAACAGGCACTGGAAGCAGCAGGACTGTCATATTTAATTCACACTGCTGAGCCGTTTGTCAGTGTCACCAGCATGGTAGAAAAGGAATGGCCTGAGCATGGAGTCATTCATCTTTGCTCATAAATGTGTGTGTGTATATGTGCGCGTGTGCGCATGTGTTCACTGAGTGATAATAAGATGACCTCCTCTGTCTCTCACAGCACTTTCAAATTTTCTTTGTGTGCAGTCGATTGTGAAGATGTACAGATTGATGTTTCACACTTCACCATTTTTTATTTAGTTTTATTCCCCTATAAATTATATACAACAAGACTTTTAGTTTAGAGCTCAATATCAGATCCGGAAAGACAAGGCAGCAAATCTCTAATAAACAGGAAACATCAACAGAAGTGAGAAACACTGTGAGCAAACTCACAATGAGCTAATAGAGAAAAACAGTGCATAAATTCAACAAGCCACAGACTTCTCGTGAACTTTTGGCATAAGGGTGACCTAAACAGAGCCCTGTAGCTTATGCAGCTTAAAATAATCTAAATGAGTGTACAGTAGTCTCAGAAATTATCTGGACACTTGACGAATACATAAATATATAGGAATGACAACAAAATATCAAACCATGTAGCATTTATTTTAAAGAAAAGTTGCACAAGCACACCTATAAAGTTTTGAATTTTTTAAAACAATAGATATATTGTTTTATTCAAAATCAAGACAAGAAGTATTTTGACAATTTCTTGTCAATTATTAGTGGAACATGTAAATCTACTTGAAAATCCATCCACTGAAAGTCATTGGTGAAGTAAAGTGAAGTAAAATCTGTTGTGAGGTCTAGCATAATTTGTTTGTAGATGGCTGCCGCTTGGTTTGATAATTTGAATCGAATGTTACATCATTCAAGCATTTTAAATGTGATTTAAGTGTCTGAATACTTTTGAGGCCCCTGTATACACTCTCATTGTGAATCCTGAACTCTGTAGTGCAATTGAAATTGTGTTTTGTGTTTTCAGTGTGATATGGATTGATAAGAGATACAACACATTTATGGAGTAGCATCTGAACTTGTTTAATCTGACAACCTTGGGAATCGATCCAGAGAGGTTAAATATCTTGTGTGTTTGAGAGCAGGCTGTGTTCTCATTATCCCAAGCAGCAGCTTGTTTATATGGTTTAGATAACAATAAATACATTCTTGTAAGGTGATAAGATGAGTTTTATCTGGCTTCATATGCCCTAATACCCTTTATCTTTGCGGCAGCTAGATAAGTCAGAAGTGGTGCTCCTATATTGGTACTGGAAGTACTCATGGGTAAACCATCTGCAGGTTTTGTAACAGTTTATTATATATTTAAAAGCCAAAAGAATCTGAGCATCCATACGATTGTCACGATTTGGTTTGTTCATGTCATGTTCCATGTCTGTCATGTGATCCTGCCATATATCTTGTCATTAGGCTTGTTCGACTTAAACCGGCGCTGCACAGACCGATCAGTGTATGACTTCAATGTACCGCGAGAGCGATAAGAGAGCAGACAGCTTACTTTCGAATCGTTCTCGCGGTACTTTGATGTCATAAACCGATCAGTCTGTGCAGCGCCGGTTCAAGTCGAACAAGCCTATTTGGTTAATCATCTGTTCATTGTTCACAGGTTTCCCTTGTCCTGTCATTAGTCTGCGTATTTAAGCCCTCATGTTTGCCCTGTGTCTTTGTCAGGGATTATTTCCTTTGACCTCTGTTGCGGAAGTCACACAGTTGTGTGCCATACTTTTGTTTCATGTTTGATCTTGTTATATGTTATTTTTGAATAAATGCACTTGGGTTCTTGCAACAACTTTCCTCTAGTGGATCCTCACAGAATGCTTGACCCATTCAATGAACCCAGCAGTTCTGTCTCTATTGAAACTCTGTCAAAGGTGACTTTTAAGGACATTTTTCATTTAGGGCTAAACGATCTGGTGCGGTCCCGATTGACAATGCCCTTTTGATAAGCGGCTCCACTTTTATTGTGGGTTTGGTGGACGAGGAGCCCCGCAACCCTGCAGTACTCACCAATTCAGAGGCTCCAAGTCATGCCTGCCAAGCCTGAGCCACTTCACGTCATGCCTGCCAAGGCTGAGGATCTTCACATCATGCCTGACCAGCCTGAGCTTCACTTCATGCCTGCCAAGGCTGAGGATCTTCACATCATGCCTGACCAGCCTGAGCTTCACGTCATGCCTGCTAAGGCTGAGGATCTTCACGACATACCTGAGCGTCATGCCTGCCAAGGCTGAGGATCTTCACGACATACCTGAGCGTCATGTCTGCCAAGGCTGAGGATCTTCACGACATACCTGAGCGTCATGTCTGCCAAGGCTGAGGAGCTTCACGTCATGCCTGTCGAGCCTGAGCTTCTTCGCGTCCAGCCTGAACTTCACGTCATGCCTGACCTACCGAGCCTGCTCCTCACGTCAGTCCTACAGAGCCTGTATGTCACGCCCGCCGAGCCAGAGACTGTTCACGTTATGCCCGTCAAGCCAGAGATGGTACATGTTATACCCGCCGAGCAAGAGAATGTTCACATCACGGCCGGCAAGCCAGAGGATGTTCACGTCACGCCTCCTGATCGAGAGGCTGTTCATGTCACGCTTGCCCAGCCAGAGACCCTGGACAAGATGGTCTTGTCTCTGTCACGTTTTGGTTTGTTCATGTCATGTTCCATGTCTGTCATGTGATCCTGCCATGTTTTGTCATTGGTCTGTTCATTGTTCACTGGTGTCACTTGTCTTGTCATTAGTCTGTGTATTTAAGCCCTTATGTTTTCCTTGTGTCTTTGTCAAGTATTGTTTTCTGTGACCTCTGTTTTGCAAGTCTATATCAATATGTCGGTTTTGTTTCATGCCACGTCTTGCTTTGTTTTATGTTTTGATCTTGTTTTGTGTTATTTTGAATTAAAAACTGCACTTGGGTTCTCGCTACAACCTCCAGTGGATCCTTACAAAAGGATCTTCCCTATGGACTCCTTCTTATACATAATTAACATTTTGTCTCCTCTTGTCCTACAATAGATACACTCTAGCCCTGCTTTTTCTAGTTTTCCCTCTGCTTTATTCACAGTTAGACATTAGGGGATCTATGACGCGTCTTCTGAAAGAGTACTGAATCTCCCGATTAAAATCATGTGAAGGAGAAACAGAAACAAGCAATAGCATTTGTAAGCAAATACACATGTAAAATAACACAGCTATCAACATTAAAAAGCATACAATTCAAAAGTGCCTGATGTTGTTACCGAATGAAATGTCGACCAGGACAAGGTATAGGACCATGCGAGCTTTGGGGGTGTTGATGGACTCAGTCTTCTCCATCTATGTTTTGATCATCGTTCTGAATCTTATCTGGATGTAGTATTTAACAAAAATGCATTTAATGAAACTCCCCCATATTCAAGGGTTGTTTTAAAAAGAATGCCTTAATTAATCCCCTTTGGTGATTCTCTGCATATTTGTTTCGTTATGCTGGTTTAAGTCTCATCATATCTTAATAGCAATCCCTCTCTTAACCGGTCTAAATGTAATTTTATAAATATGTTGTCTGTGGAAGCATATAGGACCATAAAATGTTTGTTCAATCGTATATTTCGGTCCGAACGGTCCTATAGAATGTGTTCCCTTTCGGTCAATGTGTGTTTCTGCGCAGGCTGTTCACGCAGACATAAGTCAGTGCATTCAAGCGAGCCAAGTAGACTCTCATCGTGGAAACCCTGTCATGCAAGAAGAAATATTATTACACAAGCTATATTTTGCAAGCTAAACAATCACGTTTAATAAAATTTTGGTATTGTTGTGTTACTAACTGTAATATAATGTTTTTTCACCGGTGAATGAAACATGATATTGGAGTAACAATTTCTCTGTCTTCTTGGTTGTGCGCGGTCATGCTTTCAGGAGGCGTGGCTTTGGATGCCGATTTGCAGGGAGAGTGGGACGTACACTTTTACTGCTATCAGGTTAAAATGAGCATTTTCCCAGATGTCCTACTGCACCTTTAAGGTAGAATAATAAGTTTGTTTTAAATTGTTTTCGTTTTTTTTAAAGAGTAACTAAACCCTAAACCAACTTTTTTTAGTTAATGATCTGTAAGAATGGATCTTTATTAAAACCAGTCATTGATTCGAGTAACTTTTTTGATATTTTTTGTATAAAGCGTTTCATTTCTACAATGTATGGTGTAAAAACCTCTTAGTGCTGCCCTCTTCAGGTTGAACGGTGGTTACTGCAGTTGGATTTTCCTATTGGATATTAGCGGTTCTTTGTGACGTACGCAGGTTTCAGCTCACCACGCTCTTGGTACGAGCTACGCCCTTGGCAGTATAAAAACCAGCTTGTTTCGTCAAAACCACTGTAGCGAGTCAGGAGTTGGAATTGCGAGTATTGAAAACGATCAGGATAGAGTGTTTTAGCATCTGTTTCGTCCCCTCTATCTCTGCTGGGGTCTGCCCACTTTTTCAGCATTTTTCAAATATTGCCAGTGGGTGGAGTCAGGCCAGGGGTTTAGTTACCCTTTTAGCAAAGACTCTGTTCTTTCTTTTGATTTGTTGCGTGTTGAAATATTCATACAACAAAATATTCTGGGGGCCATTAGAAATTTTGTGAAAAAAAAAAAAAAAACCTGGAGTGGAAAGTTAAATATTAATTTCTATCTTTTCTTCTTTTGAGCTTCTTTTCTCTGCCTTTTCTCACCTTTACTCTTGTTACTCTTGTTGTCCTTCCCCCATGCTGTCTTACTCTCTCTCCTTTTCTCCTCCCCTGGGCTGCAGGTGTAAATTTTCCTTTGTTTGAGTCAGCAAGGACTCAGAACCAAGGGTGTTTGTATGCCATGAGCATCCTGCAAACTCTCACTCACCAATGCTGGTGAGACACACACTAATTCACAGTATCCTGTGAAAGTGAAGCTAAACATCTTAAAAATAAAACAACATTTTTTTTTTTAAATCGACTAGGTGGGTTTCCTGAATCAGTCACTAATCAGTCTTTGACATAAATTTATTCACACCCTTACGTAGGGATGGCTCAATGTGTTTCCTCTTACTTGCCAAGAGAGAAGATTAATTGGCACATTTATTCTTTTAAAATTATAAACTATTACATGTTGAAATTGGCCTGAATTGAAAAAAATGAAGAGGGGAGTAAAATATTTAGTATGATGTCATGAACGCAGTGTTTTTAATTTAGCTAAAAGTCTCCAGCCAATGCATCAAGCAATGAGTAGCTTTGTGTTTGCAGCAAAAAAAAATCAATAATAATTGTTATTTGATGGAAACCTTCTAAAAAGAGCTGGCTTTACCTGGAATTTTACTTACCGCTACACCCATCAAAATATTTTATATTGCAGGTGTAGTCACTTGATTACATGCATGAAGAGATGCATGCAAGTGGAACTCATAATTTACATATGTTAGATGAAAGTGCTGAGAAAAAATAGCAAAATGTAACTGATAAATGAATCATCTGACTGTGCTCAAGCACATAAAGTAAGGGAATATTTAAAGTCGTTTTACAGCTCTGCATCACATTCATCTCTGTGAGTTTCATGAGATTTAGCCAGTCATGCAGTTCAAACCAAAGTTAGTTTTATTTTCCTTGTGACCGATCATAGTCTCCACACACCCATCAGACAGATTAACTAATGCTGTACATGTCCTGCTCATGCTATGTTGAACAGAGTATTACAGAGGGCCAGATGGTGTCGGTACAGGTGCGAGTCGTGAGTGGTTTTGTCGCGGTGTTGCAGTTTTGCATTTTGGCTGTATGATTTGCCAGAAGGGGGGATCCTGGAACAGGTGGTGTTGCAGGGTTAGCAATGATCTTAGCCACTGTTCTCTGGCCTGGGTCCTTAATATAAGGTAGAGTGAACAATACACAGCTCAATCGGAACAATATGCCACAGGTTTCCCCTTGAGTGGGCGGAAATCACTCAAACTCAGCATAATGAGGCCAAAGTGACGCAGTCAAAGAACGGAATTAAAAGAAACATTAGATGAAGATTGGGTGCGCTTGTAGAAGTGTTCTGTTGATGCCATGTTTTGTCAACCCATAAAAATTACCAGTACCTCCATGGACCTTGTAGTTTTTAATAAATATGTTTTGCTAATTACACTGATTTAAATAATGCAGGCCTTACAAATTTTAATTTTTAACATTGGTTGACAAATGTGCATTTTAGACAGTGGTTGCATTTCTATTACCTTTCAAAATGCAAAATTGAAATTGCGAAATTAAAATACACTCATTTAGGTGAAATACACCCTTATTCATCGTCTGGTATCATTTAAAGCCTGACATGGACATATTGGATGACATGGGGGTGAGTAAATTATCAGCAAAAGTTTTTTTTGTAAACTACTGAACTACTCCTTTAATTACAACTCATTAACTTAATTTTGTTCATGAAATCTACATGGAAATGTTTACACAAACAAATCATGATTTACCAAAAACTTTCATTAGCCTAAATGTAGGAACAACTGATACTAATTTAATGGCTTTGAGAGAATTGAGTTTTAGTTTTTCCCTTTTACAATGCAGACTGTCTCTCTACTGCAAATTGACTTTTTTGTAGTTCTACGTGTTTTTTTTATCAAAAGTGAGAAGGAAATAAGAGAACTGGCAACCCTGCGGTGCTCCAATATTGATGCAGGAGAAATTGGGATGTGATTGTCCACACATGCTGCTTACAGAATAGGTTTTTATATGACACTTAACAGCAGGAGTTTCCAAGCCAAAAAGTGCCAGTGTAGGTCAAAAGTGTCATTGGTCCAGAATCACCTTTTTTAAAACTGGAGCTGCAGTCCAGAATGAATTGACTTGCTTGAACTTCTTAAATGAGCAGCATGACTTGAAAGAAAATGTTCCGAAGTGAAGCTGTGCTTATGCCTGCCTGTTGTTTACTCGGAGCACTAACATATTTTTAGTTCCAAGGTTACAGAGTTCACAAAAAGAAACTCTGGAGTGTCTCACAAGTGTACGTAAACAAACACACACGTGGCTTCCTCTGTGCAGTGTTGCTTGTCTTTATTTGGTGAAATGGTTACAAGCTTAGGGTAACCAGAAGTCACTCAAACCAAGGTTGCTTCAAGAGGAGTCCAGTCCACTGGTTCAGATTGCATCACAATGCAAAAAAAACACTGTTCTAAAAGCCTTCTATTTTAAAATATTTTATTGGATTTTTTTGCTTTTAATTTTTGTATAATAGAAGAGAAGAAAAGGGAAACAACAGTGAGAGGATGCATGGTGTGGGGTTGCAAGTCTGTTAATATATGTGTGCATGTTTGATAAAGTTTCTACTTGTGCTGCATACTCATTTTTGATTCAGCAGATGCAGAGATAGTAAATGGAGTAAATAGTGTCATCCATCAAAAGATTCATTCCACAAGTAGTTTCATCCCAGAGTTAAAGATGCATTTTTAATGCCCGTCTGCTTGTTATCTTCCCCTATAATTTTCTTGAATTAAATTTTCAAGATACTCAGATGTATAAAACTCATCTTGTGTAGGCCACACTTGGTGGGTGCTCTCTCTCTCTCTTCCTACTTTTTTGTGCATAGACATAAAACCACATTTTTAACAATCGTATTTTTAAACTTTTCCACATTTGTTTTAAATGAGTCCATTAAAAACATGTTTGCGATTTTATGCATTGAAGTTTTGTAAGATAATTTATGTTTTATAAAATAATAATAGAATAATAGTATTTGCCTCCCTTTCTACAGTTAACAGTTAGTGCCACAGAGTCAACTTTGGCAGCAATTACTGTGTGTAGCGAAAAGAAACCAATGCCTCGACTTTATAAAGTGAAGCAGAAACTGTTTAAAAACTGCAATGTTTAAGTAATTTCACAGATGCTTAATTAGAATGACTGGGTCACTCCAGGACATTAGTGTTTTGGGTTTTAAGTGTGTATTTTGCTGTATGCTTCAGGTCTCTGTCCTGTTTGAAGATTAATCACCCTTGAAGTCTTAGTGCTTAGTCCTAGGACTTTCTTGTTCTCAGCTTTATCCATTGTTCTTTGTGTCTCTCTGAGTTTTCAGCCCCTGCTGACAGGCATTGCATTATGCAGCCGTTACTATTCTGTACTCAAAGGCCTGGATCATATTCTATGAAAAAGGGCTGGGTGATAGGACCAAATTCTTATTTTGCTAAATTAGCTATTTTATTTCACGACAATATTTTATTTTACAACAATATATATCACAATATAGTTATTTTGCGATATTTTATCTAATTTCAAATGACAACACTATACAATATGACAACAAATTAAAGTTTTTTTAATGTACAGTAGGTTTATTTAACATGTAGTTGGAATGAAAACAGAAATTGAATAGTCTTCCCTGTAATATGCACTGCTTATGAAAGCTAAAAAAGTTATTCAGTCAAGAGCAGTTAGTTATTGTAATGAGGTTCAGTTGTTATGGGAAGAAGGAGGTGGGAACCAGCGAACATTCAACCATTTGAATAAATAAATTAATTAGGGATGCCCGATATATCGGCGAGCATATCAGTATCGGCCGATATATGTTCACATTTAATGTTATCGTTATCGGCCTGGTAAGAAAATGTGGCCGATATATTAAAACCGATAAATAATGTATTATTCCCTTCAACTGAGACACTTGTTGAGAACTGTTTATGTTTTTAAATTTTTTGAAATATGATCGAAATTTCGTAATTCAAAAAATGAAAATCTGGTTCGGGACAACATGTGCAACGCAAATCTGTCATATCGGCTATACAACACTATAATGAGAATATCATTAAAATTGTGCACTTGCCTTGGGACGTGGATTTAATTGTGAGACTTTTGTTTTTGTAATCAGGCTCTCAAAATTAGATAAAAATTTGGATTTAAGTTTATCGGCCGATATATCGGTTATCGGCTTTCAAATATAAAGAATTATCGGTATCGCCCAAAATTTTCATATCGGTGCATCCCTAAAATAAATAAACAAATACAAAAATTAAAGTTTTAAGCCAGCAGCCCCTCTTGGATGACTGCTGGCCACACAAAACAGAAACAAATCACAACATAAAATCAGGCCTGTTCCTCTTGATCTCCACTGTCATCGCTCCTCTTTTTATGTTTCTGCTCATCAGTAATCACACCACGGGCCTCGTGCCACTCTCTCATGGCCCTCAGCCTCGTCCTGCTCGCCACACTTATTTTCTTATAAAATTATTAATTTATTTCTTATATTTCTGTTTTGTTGGATTCACAATATTGACACAGAGCAGAAGGTATATTAGGCTGCTGTCACTTTAAGACCAAACACACAAACGGATCCATTATACTGATGCACATCCAGTTTACACCCATACTTTCACTTGAGACAATACAATAACCGTCTTTTTTTATATAAATACTCTACGATGGGTGATTTGGCATAATAATGTGTGTATTCGACCATTCAAGTGTAATAAGACGTGTTGAATTCGCGATTGCATGCTGAGAGATGCTGCGTTTTGTGCATTCGCTTCATTGTTCTTTTTCACTGCTTATTGTGATTGTTGATTATTAAGTTATTGTGCTTTTTTTAACATCAAGCGCATCCAAAATATCACCTTCTGAGAGAGGCAGCTTTCTGTCCACGTGCTTTGGCTGTGTGCCAGTCAGCACCAGCACCGCCCGTGTTCCTTTTAAGGATATATTGTGCTTATAACTTTTTTAACATGAAGCACATCCTGCTCTTTCTCATTCATGCATTTCACTGAAGTGTCAGTAGTGCAATGTATTTACATATTGTTATATACACGATACAGCAAAATCTCTAACATAGATATTGTATACCATGGTAATATCGTCATACCGCCCAGCCCTACTATGCAAGTATGCAGACTCTTCTAGCTATGCAAGCTCAATTTTTTTGTTTTTGTGTGAAAATGAGAGTTGCCACAAGGCAAGGGGTAGTATAGCAACATTAGCATGCTAATTAGCATTAGCATAACATTTTTATTGTCAAATTTCTCTTCGGATCACTGCCCCATAGTGTGTGTTTGAATGGCAAGAGCCGTTAAAATCCATTGATATACATTTTTTCTGGGAAGCAACATTTAAGTTACTAGGCTATGATAATGCTTCCATGTATGAACTAGTCTCTGGATTTACCAACGTTAGGTTCATGGCATTTTATTTTTTAGAGACATTCAAGTTTGTTCTAATATTATGGTAGCATTGGTTTCAGATTTGCATGTCCATAATCGTCATGGTAAATTTGAATGTGGTTATTTATTTTGCATGCCAAAATTGTGTAAATAAGCATTATGTATTTCCACCAAACCCTGAAGACTTCTTAACAGGCCAGCATGATGAATAAACCCTTCTGTTGACCTCTTGGTTATTTTTCCACTGAGATGTTTATGGGTTGGCTGTTAGGTATCCATGTCTGTTCAATGTCTCTTGGGCCCATACTAAAAGCTAGAGATGCTGCTCTGAGAGGGAAGGAGAGGATGTTACAGTGCCATTTACACTTAGGCCAGAAACATACTTGAATCTGTGGTCAACAGCGGAAGCAGACTCTTCCGTTGTATATACTTTTCATGAGTTATGTTACTGTGATGGTAACAAGTAGAGAGCCACAACAGATAGCTAGCTATAATAAATATGTCAATTTGGTGTGGAAGTCATTGTTTTAATGGCTGCTTTTTTTCACTGCAGCCAAACAAAATGAAATATGTCTGTCTCTAAAAAATTAGCAGAGGAAGCTGGGGCTAATACACTTCTAAAATTTATAATGGTTGCCCCCCTCAGATTTCTATAGACTGATGCAGAGATGCTCTGGCAGATGGAAACCACAAAACTGCTGGTGCAAGACTACAGTAGTAAAACTCGTTTGACAGAATTTGCAGTAACTTGCTATAAAGGGCAGATCAAATGGACCGAGTGCAGTAGTGGTGTTCAGGGACTTGGTGAGAGAGGACGCTGAAGAGAGTGAACAAAATGAGAACAACGCAGTTATGGCTCATTTCCACCGAGCGTCTAGTATAGTACAGAACTAAACAACCAGTACTTCCAACTCCAGCAGTACCCTTACTTGATAGACGCAATGTATGCCAGAAAGTAGCCATCAAAGTAACCTGGAGGGCTCTGTGAAAACTCACATTGTCCCAAACAACAACATAGATGGGATTCTCATCCTGCTGCCCTAACAGAGCATCTCACATGTGATTGAGGGAAAGGAGGAGCTGGTGAGTGTTGTAGGGCCCCAGGTTGGTTGGCCTGATGGTGGACAACCCCATGATTACTGATGGCAGCACATAGTGTGACATTGCCACCATGCTGCCCAGGAACACCAACAATGGCCCAATGGCCAATTACTTTGTACATTACGGCTTCTCCTTCTCCTTTTGGTGAGATTCATTCATGGGGTATTCCCATTGCATCCAGTTGAAAAACCCTCGGTAGAAATAGGTATAGTTTTGTTAGTGATACGGAAAAAGTGATTTAGGCCAGTACAGTAAATCACTACCTAGAGTAATCACCATTGAATGTGTCTGGTTATATGCCAACCTCTACATACTGGAATCTTTGCTCTTTGACTCTGAGTTGCGATCAAATTGCACTCTGTATAGCCAACATGACATCATGACTTTTGCGTAAACATATACGCCACTTTCGAGTCAGGTGGCGTGTCATCTCTACGCATTTTGAGCTATCCGCGTGTATGCGTATATGTCTACGCCATTAACGTCCACGTCATTCCGCGTGTCTGTACACGCAGTCAAATCTCCAATCATAAATGCCATTAACCCCAGTGACGGTTAAGTTTAGGGATGGGGTTGAGGTAAGTCATATCTTTTTTTTACCTAGGATGGTAAGGGAACAGTCATAAATGCCATTAACCCCAGTGACGGTTAGGTTTAGGGACGGGGTTGAGGTAAGTCATATATTTATATAACGGTAAGTCAATGGCGTTCATAAACACGCTCAAAGGCGATTATGCGTCTTGATAGCACGCCAAAAATGGAAATACGAATTGGTGTGTCATACACACTTCATGAGATCAGTCTGGTATAGCTGTTTCATCATACGCAGTCTGTTGCACTTGAGGACACGATCAACAGTAGAGAGGCTGACACTATTGATACCCTCAAAATTTACATGGTCCTCAACGATCTTCTGCTGAATTTCACTCAGTAATGGCATTGTTCTCACGGACCATATCAACAATTAGGATCTCTTGGTGTGGGGAAAACATACCTGTACTCCCACCCCCATGTGGACGTCTTTCAACTCTACAAAAAGAGAACATGGAGTTACAAAAAATATACATGGAATACTAGGCGCAGAAACAGTTAGACCAACTCTCAATTATAATATACAGTACATTGGTACAGTGATGTACTGAAACATATTTACTTACAATATGCTGTGGTACAGTATATAGTATATCATACAGTAATTGCTGTCAACATTTACATATTGTACTATAATGTCAAAAAAAAGGTAATTACCTGTTCTCTTCTCTAAATCTTTGGATTATGGTGGACACAGTGAATCTACTGATGTTTGGTTGTACCCTTTGTCCAGCCTTCCTCGTGCTCATACCACGGACAAGAACATGGTCTATCACAGTAGCTCTGATTTCATCAGATATTACTATTCTTTGTCTTCGGTGACCTCCTCACACACTTCTCGCTCACCATTATGCATTACAATGAAAATGTGTTGGCAAGTCGTGTCTAAACAGGTGAAAAGTGCTTATGGTTTTGCCAAAAGAGTGATTTATTCAATCAGTGGGTTCAGGGAACTTAGCATTTGGTTCAGACAATAGACATATAGACCAAAAAATATATCAGATTTCATGGGGCCCAATTTGGGATCTCATTTATCCCTTTATATCTTCATTACTCGCTATTATAGGAGCATAAGGGGGAGAAGAGAACGACTGTGTCTCAGTTGAATATATGGAGTGCTTTGCAAGCAGGAGATGGAGAGGCAGGTGTTTAAGATTCTGAGACCGTCTCACTGTGTATTTTTGCTAGCACAGGGCTGTACCGTACAATCCAAACCTGTGCTTTACTTTAGGTTTCTGGGCTAGGATGAAAAGAGAGAGAGGGAGAAATTATTCAGGAGGAGAAATTGAGTAGAGTGAATTTTGAAGGATTACACAGATTAAAGCATCTAAAACTGTATGTGCCTGTGTTGTTTAGAAAGCTCTGATGAGATAAAGAAAGAGACAGAGACTTTAAAAAATAAGAGGCGAGGTGATGTAAGCTGTCGTTTCAGACAGCTTTTACATTTTGATTAAAGATTATGATGACAAACATTTCTTCTTTGAAAAAACATGCACTGAAACAAAATAAGATCAGGAACATGTATTAAGAAATGGGTTTAATTTCGATTTTGTATTGACTTTGTCTCAACTGTTTCTTCTAGACAGCTGTGTGGTAAAATGGAGAGCAAATGTCTTTATGTCTAATCTTCTAAGTTTTTTTTTTTTATGCTAAGACACAGGCGGTAATCTCACATTGGGAAGTTTGAACTTTACCAAAGTCTAAAGCAAAATGATCTGAGCTCTCATGTTTTTGTTGTTCTCTTGTTTCTCTTCTGTGGATTTCCAAAGAATTTTAAAAGAAACATTCAAGACAGAATTGAATATTTATTTTTTTCTAGTTATGAATCCACAAACGTAATGGTTATCTGTGTGAATGTCGGGTTTGGGTGGGTTTTAGTCATGTTCCCTACAGTTTTTGGTTCGTGTCTATGGTTTCTCATTGATTACAGTTTGATTGTCATGCTCACCTGTCATTCATTTCATTGATTGGTTTGTATTTAAACTCTGTTTCTTTAAGTACATGAGGTATCACGTTTTCAGTCAAGTATGTGTTCAATCAACCACAACTGACAATAAAAGACTTAATTATATATATGCATGTTAAGCACGGATAGGAGAAATTATTATTATTATTTTTTTTTTTTTTGAGTTCAAGAAAATCTCACCCTTTACCCTTAAATTTTTTGACCTATAATTTTATTTATGTTTGTGTGCGTGTGTTTTCCAGAGAGGAAAATGGAGGTTGGTTGCTAGTTAGACTCAGACGTGGATATATCTGATCGTCTGTCGTTCCTGTCTGTCTCTACTTTGTGTCTACTTTATTAGTGCACACCAGAAGGGTGAGGGTTTCTGGATTACTGCAATGTAGTACACATAGTTTTTTCAATGTCCCAATCACTCCATCTCTGGCTCTGCCTCTCTCTCAATCTCTGGCAATGATCTCAAGGTCATTTTGACATACGCCTTCATCAGCACACGCAGCCTGGTAAACACCCAACATGACAGATTGAGCACGCTTTTACAGGTTTTTTTGCTTACTTTATCCTTTATGTCTTTGAAACAACGTTCAATCCGAATATTGAATAGAGAGAAGACAGGGGAGTCGAGAGTACACCGGTTTAAATTAAAACAATATGCTGACCTCAACAATTTCCTGCATAGGGCCTTTTACCAGGAACGCTCAGAATGACGTGGCATTATTGACTCTGAGCCACGAATGTTCGACAACACATATTTTGGCAAGGGAAAGTGGAAAAGACAGAGACAGAGAATAAATAATGGGATTAGATTATGGACAAGAGACAGAGTGTGTAGGCTGATGTGTTAGAACAGGAAGACACAGTAAGCAGCAGCGGTGCAGTGGAGACGACTTCATCACATTACATCATATCACACTATATACTACTGTCACTGCAGGACTGCAGAACCATGTTAAACATCCATTTACCTCTATTTCAAGGTGTTTTGTTGTTTTTATGTGTTTTTTTGGCCATTACTCATCCCTCTTGCTTGTAGAAAGTGCTCTGAGAGAGTCCTCATCCTCATATGTTATCACTTCGGTGACAAAGCTCGAAAACATTAGAGACAAGACATCAGTCTTGGAATGACTGTGAGCTTTGTGATATATTCTACTCTCCCAGCTTCCCTCTCTATCCCTCTCCTTCTCAGCAATGTATAGTTGCTGAATAAAAGTAAAACATTTTAAAAAGTGACCCCAAACTTTAATATATCCGTAATAAAATGCTAATAAAAAGCGTCAGCTAATTGAATTAATGTGAATGTAAATATTTATATTAGCTTACTGAACTTTGCCAATGTCACAGTTCTGTTCTGTTTGGATGCTGTTTTCGTCTTAGTTTTATTTTCATGGACTTTAATTTTGTTATTTTTAGTCACATGTTCTCCTTTGTCTTAGGGGCTGTTTACACCTGGCCACTTCATGCGTTTTCTGTGATCGAATAGCTATCTGATCGTGAAAAGACCAGCTCTGCATCCCAGTTCGCTTACTTATACTACGGCCTAAAAGTATGTACTCTTTTTGTGAAGAAAAAGTGCATACTTTTGAGTGTGTAGCAAAAGAGTAGGCAAGCTTTGGGACATACTATCACGTCATCTTTAACGGACAGCTCTGTCGCGTGCTGCGTGCATCCTGTCACCGTGAACTGCCCTGTCAATCATCTTGTCACAGTTAAAATCCTCCATTCAATCTAATTTGATTTTTTTTCTACCGTTTCAGAGAGCACATTGATCTGCCTGTCATGGGTCTTTTTGTGCGGATACTCTCCTCGTGTTTGCAATTTGAATATAATGATGAATTTAAAAGGTAATGGCTAAACGTATCTTTACAAAAGTTCACAATGCTGCTGCAGATGCAATATAATGTGAACAAAATTGAGTAAATTAATTTTCGTTAAGTTATATACTGATAATTAATGACTCAAACCTCTTTATCTAAACCTCTCAACATAACCGCGGGACTCGCGCGTCCTCCATGTCTGTAGTTTCGTAACCCTTTTTTACTCGTGTTTGTAGTTCTAACCGAATCCTCGTCCAGCGCGCGATGGGTTGTGAGCAATATCAGCCGTTAGAGTGTGCATCGATCTACACTTCGGATTCTGACCTAATATAGTAGACCATCCGGGTATCTTTGAAACACTCATTTCAACATACTACGATTTGGGACTATTTCGAATACTATTTAGGACGGATAGTATGTGAATTGGGACACAGCTCATGTGTAAATGCACTCTGAGAAAACGCATGAAGTGGCCAGGTGTAAACAGCCCCTTAATTTCCCGCCAATCATTAGTTTCTATGGACACTGATTAATCATCACAGCTGCTTATCATTTAGTTAATTATCTCTGTCTATTTAAGTTCATCAGTTTGTATTACTCATTGTCTGGTATTGTTTGTGTGCTGCACATTGTTTCATGTTCTGTTGTCCTGTTGAATTTATCCATCTGTTATTGATACTTCTTCTGCTGCTGCCTTCATTTTTGACCTGAGACTGTTACAGCCAACAAGTTACTCAGCTGGCACAGTTTAATGAATCAACTGGTGAATGGGTCTTAGGCCCCGTTTACACGAATGGGGAGATAGGGAGAAACGGCTTTTTAGGTTCTCTCTTGTCGATTCTGAGGATTCTGATTGGCTTGTATGGCTTTATCCTTCTCCCTACACTGCCGCCAATAGGTTTGGCATAGTTATGATGGCGCTCGACGGCGTATTTATGCGAGTGTGTGAACGATGTTATTTTTGAAAACGAAGAGGTAAAATATTTGTTTCGCTAAATACCTGGCTTTGTGTAAACGTGGCCTTACTCACTGAACAGCAGGTTTCATGGGGTCTCCTACTGGAAAAAAAAAACATTACCCTGTAAGAAGCAATGGGTTGTTTATTTATGCTCTTTTTTTTTTTTTTACAAAGATACATTGTAATTTATTGGAATGGGTGAGTTGTTGTTTTGTTTTTTTAAGGATGAGTTGGACTAGAGAGTGAACAAATGTGCCTACCAGACATGGGAACTACTTCCATACCTCATGAAGTTGGTGCCAAACATGTAAAAAGGGTGACAACTTTGATTAATCTGAAATAAGATTTGATTTTTTACAAATTGGACCATGCTTAACACGTCTTATACTTTATGAACGGCTCCGTACTTCACATTTTCTGATTTTTCTTGTGTTCATTTAATATTCAATCATGCAGTTGCTCTTACTCTGAGTAATAAAATAATTTGCCCAGGGCCCTAATATCTGAAAGTGAAGAATCCTAGTTGCAAGTGTTTTCCATAACTTAATTTGAATTTTTTTTTATAGATGCCTTAATATTAGATATTGAGAGGAATAGAGTTGGTTTTCCAGCATGCATTCCGCTATATGCGCCGTGCTTATGCATTTAGGGATAGACTCCTGCTGCGGTTTCGTTTCTCATGAATAATATTTTTTTGATGAATATCTGATGCATTTTCACGAAAATATAAGATGTGAAAATGTTTAGAGGTTTGAGTTCAAATTGGAGTTTTAGGAAACAGATGACCCCTGGGGTTTATGTGTTGTATGCTAACATATATGAATGAGAATGTGCTCCATAACAAGCGTTGAGTTCAGTACATGCCGGTAATGTGTTTGGAGTTGTTTATCAGACCCTCTAATTGTATACAGTCAGATAAAAGTGTGTGTGGCAGTATAGCGCTGCTTCAATTATTCAATTATCTGTCCAACCCCTCGTCTTTTCCTGACTTCCCTGCTCCTAGGTCCCCATATCTCATTCACTAAGCAGCTCAGAGATCGGATTATCCCAAAAGTATGTCATTTTCAATACATCCATTTATGCTTTCTCAGACCCTCCCTCTAGATTCATACAGCACAGCCAAACCGCCTAACATTTAATCAGAGATTCATACCACAATGGTGGCTGTCAGTTCATATAACCTGTTTGTTTGTGCTTACAAAGACTGTGACTGATGCATGCTGGCAAGATGTCAATGGTAGTTCTGTGATTGGTTGTTTTATTTCTTTATTTTACTCTGGGACTGCAGCAGTTAGGTTGAGCCAAACTTTTATTGTGATTGTGTTGTGAACAGAGCCGGCTTCAGACCGCTTTTAGCAGGGGGGCATTTATTTTCAATGGGTGGGCACTAGGTAGGTATGGGGACTTTTTTTCCGATATTAGATATCCTATATTTATTATTGCTACTGCCTTTTCTGTGCTATTAACATGAATTAATGCAACCCACACAATAAACACATAAAACATTACACATTGTTGCAAGACGAGCGACTCTTATGAAATTTGATCAAGGGTTAAATAGGCCTATACAAAAAAAAAATTGCAAGACCGACTCTGACCACAGCTTTATAATAGCAAAGCTAACGAACATGTACACAGTCTCTCACTGACAGAATAGCCGTTTATATGCTATCTCAATGGCGGAAGTGAGAAAAAAAAGCTAAGTTACTCATCTTTATTCTGCTATGTTCTAACATAAGCATTTACATTCGTAGCCTTAAAAAAGCATCATGTAGTTACCTTTATCAAATAAAACCTTTAACACCTTTAACAAATAAAAAACACCCACAACATACACAGATATTATTCTACAATTTCCATTTACAAGAAAATATAGGCTTAAACACCTGTTTCTCCACGGCGGGAGTGAGTGACATTTGGCAGTGCAATGGGCAGCGCAAAAACTAGGCCAACTAAACTATTAGTTTCATCACGTGACAACACAGTGAACATTACAGTACATGCCAGTTTAGATAAATAGCTTACGACTCGGACTCGACTGTCTTTGGTCTCGGTCTCGACTACAACACTGCACGGTAGAAGCACCAAATACCAAAGCCGGGCTGTCGTTGTCTTGCTGTATGGGGTAATCGATGTGTAAGGAGAAACTGTGGTATTGAACCATTTTCTAATTTCCATTTTTGGAGAGTTTTCATCTGTTTGCTTTGTTTTGAATGCAGGAAGTTCGCGCGGTCGCGCCAACTGAAAATCATTTCATTCAAGTATTAACGTGCGTGATTGGGGGGGCGGGGGCGGCAGGGGGGGTTCCTCACAGCGTCACACTGGTTTTTATGTTGGCTTTATTGTATTTTCAGCTAATGAGCCGTTTGTAGACATATATTTGTACTATTTCTCACTGAAATGTGAATTAAATTAAACTGATATTATTTTGTAAATTATATCATAATTCAATTTGGGGGGGCACAAAATACATTTGGGGGGGCATTGCCCCCTAATGCCCCCCCATAGCGCCGGCACTGGTTGTGAATTGTTAAATGATGAACATTTAAAATTTCTTAGATTTTAAGGTTAAAAGAACAAGGCGCTTCATAATTTCAGTTTCATTTTGATTAATTGTGCAGCCCTACTGCCTCGGTAATCTGCTCGTTCGCTCTGCTGGTGATTTCTAAATGTACTGGTTGTATAGATGCTGGGACTGCGGCTCATTTGGTTTTGGGCACAAAAGAGGGGGGATATATCATTGACATTTCGAGTGGCAGCACAGAGATAAGGTTAACCTAAGTGCATTAGCACTGAGAAATTGACAATCAGCTTGACGAGTTGCAAATTGTTTTTACATGCATAATGTCTGCAGCTGCAGTCACAGCCACTTCTTCCCCACCGCAGGGAGATGAGGAGCAAGAGAGTCAGAGAAATGAGATGAGAGGAAGGTGTTGGAGTAGAAGGGGGGAATGAGAATGACTGAGAACTGGGGAGAGTGACGGAAAGGGGACAAAGTACTGGACGGGGGAGGACAAATTGTGTGCTCAACGTTTAGAATTGCTGAATTTACACCAATGAATCTCCTCATAATATGTCCACTCTAACTGTTGAGTCTGTTGCTCCGGTGAAAGATTGAGAATTTACAATTGCTTTTCAAGACTTGACAAGCAGAAGCATGAATGAGTTTTGAAAGGATTTTGAAAGATGTAAGTGTAGCTTACGCACTAGGAAGACAGGATGTTTGTGGAGAAAGGTTTGCAGCATTTGTATGTATGCAGTATTTCAGTTGGTTTCTTGATCTGACTGTCAAGTTGAGGATTTTCTACTGCATTGCTATGAAGTACTGTATTTCCCAGATTGTGCTTGAAACTAGAGATTTTTTTTTTTGTTCGTTTAGTTGATATATTTTCCATTTTCCCCTTACTCTCACGGATGTTATTTTAAATCTCCCTTTTGCAAACATTTTTCTACTTTAACTTCTGTATGCTAAGCTGGCTTAAACAGATTTTAATACATTTAGATGCAAAGCGGTTCTATTGATAATAAATGAATTGGGAATTCAATTAATTGTGATTAATGTTTTATTTTTATTTTTGAAATTATTACACTACAACAAAATACAATGTATTCATTCAAAATGTTTTATTATATTTTTATTTATCATTATTAGTAGTGCTAGTATTTATGTATTATATTTATTTCCCACCTGATAAATATTAAGGTTAAAATATTTGCCATTTTTCACTTTTCCACTGCATGTCTTGAGGTAAACACATTATAAAGACATGTACATGTGGTAAACCCAAAGTTTAGCAGTCCATCATTAATTATTTATTGCATATCTTGTTCTCTGAGGCTATGTTTCACATCATATATCTTACCGGACTGTTTTGAATAATTGCTGAGAGATGTAATCATTTTTTCTTTGACTGTTCACGTTTGTGTTACTGTAAATTACACATGCATCATTGTGACCTGACAGCTGACCTTAACGTACCTGTGAGTGAGCAGAAACTATAACATCACATGCTTTACCAGCATACAGTGTGCACATCATGACAACAACAAAACCATTACATCTCCTACACCTAGTGTCTTCAAGCAACTGCAAATTGAACGGCTAATTTGCTAACATGGAATGACTGCGATACATTCCCTTGAGTTTTGCTTGAACTAATGAATCTCACCAAATATTAATTAAATCTGCTATCTCAGCATCTTTCCAGTATTTCTGCTTGCTCCTCCCCCAGTTTTTAAGATTTTAGCAAGGCGCTTACTGGCACTGAATTATAACAACATGATAAAACGATGTGATGGTATGTTAACAGAATGTGTGACTGCATCAGATAGTTTTAAGATTACTACAATATCAACCAAAGTTCACGAGATCAAACCTTTTTACAAACAAACATCTAGAAGCATGTCACATGAAGGGAAAAATCCAATTTGGGTCTCTTCCAGCATGTTGCCTGAACATCGAGTGTTTAATTCAGGCATTTCAAGGTCAAAGTGGTCTGTTTTTTTCCTTTCTATTAGCTGTTTCTCCCCCACTGCCTCAATCCGACCTTTGACTCTGACTAATTAACTGATACAGCTTGACTTATCGGTTAGTGTGACTTGAATACTAAAAGTAAACATTGAGCTTTTCTTGAAAATGTTGCGTCTATCTGCCCTCGCCTTATCTTATCCATTTTCTTTCCTCCTTTTTTTGCATTACTGACCAACCTTTTGCTCTCTGGGGTATTTTATATTTATCTCCCTTCCACAAAACAACAACAACAACTTCTTTAACTTCTAATAAGCTATGCCTAAACACATTGATTTTAAATTTACAGCCAAAGCCTTTTTTATTGAAAATAATTGATTGGGAATTAGATTTCTCTCTTACTATCTCCCTCTCTCTCTCTCTGCAGGGTTTGTGCTCCCAGAAATGCCAGCACATGTTCATCATAGAGACGGTGTGTGTGGGCTGGTTCTCCATGGAGTTTCTACTACGGTTTGTCCAGGCAGACAGCAAGCTGGACTTCCTCCGTGGACCTTTGAACATCATCGATGTCATGGCCATCCTACCCTACTACGTGTCCCTTGTCGTGGGAGAAACCCCCACTGACGAAAATGAGGCACCCTCTGGAGGTAAGGGCTACTTGGACAAGCTTGGGTTGGTACTGCGGGTCCTACGTGCCCTTCGGATCCTGTACGTAATGCGGCTGGCGCGCCACTCTCTGGGCTTGCAGACGCTGGGGCTGACGGTGCGGCGGAGCATGCGCGAGTTTGGCCTGCTGCTGCTCTTTCTCTGTGTAGCGGTGACACTCTTTTCACCACTGGTGCACCTGGCGGAGAGCGAGCTTACCGGAGTACATGATTTCAGCAGCATTCCCGCCTCTTACTGGTGGGCAATAATCTCTATGACTACTGTGGGGTATGGGGATATGGTGCCCAGGAGCATCCCCGGTCAGGTGGTGGCGCTCAGTAGCATTTTGAGCGGGATCCTAATCATGGCCTTCCCAGCCACTTCCATTTTCCACATGTTTTCCCGCTCCTACCAGGAGCTGAAACAAGAGCACGACAGGCTCTTCAAGGAGGAGTGCGCGGAAGCCGCAGCCGCTACCGCAGGAGTCGTGGACGAGCAGGATGGAGGATGGGTGGACTTTCCTCCTCCTAGACTAGTTCTTACCCCAGACACAGAGACACCAGGCTCTGTTGAAGACCTTTCCCTACTCGGGAACGGAGGAGAGACTTCCGGGAATAACAAGCATCCGTTACCAGCTGGAGCCTTTTAAATGATGCACAACCGTTGTACAGTTCACTAGATCAAAACTGTTCTTCCATGCCCTCATACTGAACCCTTTTGCAGTGGACGGGGTGAATTTTCACGGACGGCTCTGTCTGAAGAGTTAAAGGGCCTTGAAGCAGTATTTTGTCTTCCATCAGCCACAAGCTGACTTCCTCTCATTTAAGTACTATTACCTTACATATTTACACTGTGGACTTATGCCAGATTTAGCACTGCATGGAAATCCATGCAATAGAAATAAAAAATGAAGCTATGTAGTTTAACTGTGAAGCCTTTTTCCACGCCGTTAGACATACAGCTGAGAAATTCATGTTCCTCAAATTAATTATCAGTCATTTTTGTTAACAGATCCAAAGATATGCTTTTTTTGTTGACTGTTTTAAATGCAAGAATCGCTCTTCCAGAAAATGTGCACAATGCATATCATTTTCTTAATATAATAAAACATTCAATGGCTCTTCAACAGCTCCAAAATAAAACAGTAGTAATCTCAGAGTCTTGTCCTGTGTTTTAGGGTTCATAGAAGGATTTTCTAATCCTCTTATTTGAAACGCTCAATCATTAGACACAGTCACCCTGTTCTCTTTTCTTCGTTTTACGAAAGAAGCACATATGTGCCCCTGCCATCTGCCAACTCTGACATGCAGCAGTTATGGTGTAATAAATCTATGATTGCTTTAGTGTTTATTGCTAGAGTTGAGATTCAGACATGTCTTGACCTCTGTGAAGTCTTCACCTCCTCTTACCGATTTCTTCCTAAGAAAGTCTGAAGCCTCCAGGTGAAAAGATTCTCTTTAAGGTCACAAAATTGTCCCACTGCCTAGTGCTTCCAGGACTGTTGGGGGATCTTGATGAGGCTGGTGATTAAACATACAAGAAATACTCGGATATAAACAAGTAATTCTGGAGTCAGACTCTGTGACGGACTTTGCTTTGTCAACAAATCACAAATTTGTTCCATAAATGCCGTTGCCTTTGAAAAGCCCCAGATGGCTGAGTCATGAATCCAAAAAGGGAAACAAATTTGATGGACCAATCAAATTACATATGTAGCTTTTCTCAGGATTTACCAGCTGGTTGAATCATTAAATGGACATCAGCTTGTTCTTAATGTGAAGGTTAAACCTGTTTATCACTTCTTTTATGATAAACACAATCACAGGATCAGGCCTCAGTCCACTCTCAAGTTACGTAGTAAGTACATTAACCAGACAGTCAACAATTTCTGTTAAAATCACTGTACTATACAAGAAATCTCATCATACTATCTCTCAAGTCATCAGAAAAGGAAGAGATATATAAATATATTTCATAATGGTACGGTACTTGTAAAGAGCTTCAATGAAGACAAACAAAGCCAACAAATGACACCATGGCACTCTCCACAGCTATGTTGTTGATAAATGCAATATCTTACCATACCTTACTGAGTCATCAGAATTCCAATGTTTAGTGCTTAAGTTTGTGTTCACGTTATACTGATCTTAAACTGTAACAACAATCTGTTAGAGAAAACCATATTCTTAACTATTTTGATGGAATGTATTCTATTGCAATAACAATTCATATGAACTTAATAACATTTGCACCAACAGCATTTGATGGGGGGAAGCATCGTGAGATATGCCATCAGCTCAGCTATAAAAGTGCTTTTAGCCGCAGTGCTTATTGAGAAATCTTGTTGAAGGATGGCTTCAATGATGTATCGTATGCCATTATTTTTCAAGGAAGCCCAGATCTAGATGCCAAGTGTCTTCTACTGGCACCAGTGATTGATGTGGAAAGCTTCAAGAAGGGTTTAAGAGGCCATCCATCAGACATACTTGGTGGTAAGATTGATTCCTATTCGATAAATAAGTTGCTTTTATAGATTCCAAATTGTGGTAGATTTAAGATTTAGTCATTTCATCAAATAAACCCATTTACAGTTCAATTTTAGCAAAAGGTTTTGACACTTTAGAGCATTTCAGAAGTCAGTAACAGCACTTTTCTGTGCTTATGCACAGCAAATCTTTTAATAACATCCACTTGGAATCCACACTGAAATATGACACATAAACTGTTGAAGGTCAGACTAAAATGATAAATCAACTCGATTCAGTTACTTGTTTTTAACGTCATAATATGCAAAGTGAAAGCCGGAAACAGCCCAAATAACGCATTACATTTGTCCCTATGGTATTTGGAATGGTATATTTATTTAGTTAACTTCCCCCTCATTACTTTATCAAAAATGTCGGTGGTTGTATGTTAATAAATGTGGGTTTCTGATGTCAGATATTAGTTCCAAGTTTTTGGAACAAGAAGTTTTGTTTTTTTGGGGTTTTTTTTTTGCATGTCCTTTTGAACTGTTTTCAGTTCTTGAAGTTCCTATATGTTACTCTATACATACTAATTTCAAAGAATCAAGAAAAGTATTGTTTTTTCACTACATCCCTTTTAACTATTCCAGGGTGTCCGCTGGGTTTTAAAAAGTGATAAATCAAAATTGTCAAATTTAAGGCCATTAAAAGTGTTAAATGTAGTCTGAGAGGTATTATTTTTTAAAAATTAGGTATTATTTTTTTTCAGACTATGTGTCCTATTTTGTGTTTGCGTTAGTCCGTATAAATATGGGCTTTAGCTTATCTGGGCACAATCAAAGATCTTTCATCTCTGTCTATGTTTGATGCTGACGTCATATTCAGTGGCTGGACGATATGACGATATATAGAGGCTATATAACCCTGATATAAGTGATCACACGGATTTAGACCTACCTATATTTTATTTATAAAGCGTTCACAGACAAATTTGCTTTAGCCTATGTAGGTCTATATTGCTTTTATTTCCCTTTTATTGAAATCAGGCAAACATAAATGTCAGGCGACACGATTGCTGGCTGCATGTCAATATGGATCACTGGATCTTTAGTAAGTTGTTAGGAGTCCAACTATATTGAGTCCAACATTTAGTTTAAATTGATCAAATTGTTAGTTTTCAGTCGCATTTTCGTTTAATAGTTTCCCCTATTAAATCCAGTTACGCAGCAGATCTTTTGCCACTCAGTCAGGTTGAGGGGGGTTGTACCGGCGGGAAAGTGATGTCAATGCATTCCCTCTATTGTTTAGTGTGTAAAAAACATCAATGTCAACTGGATGGGAGCTAATGCACTTCGGTCGCAAATGCAATCCACTAAACATAAAAATGGAATGCGTGCTCTAAATCTATTCATGTTATAAATGTCAAAATCTGTGTAATAGAAAGGTCGCTGGTTAACACTTGCAATTCAGTGTCGTGATGGTTATAAAAAAAATTCTGAAAGTAGTAAAAAAGGTATTAAAAAGTAGTAAATTTAACTTAAGGATTACTGTATATACCCTGTATTCATGAGTGGCATGAGTTCTGCTGTGCTGTCTGGATGCTTCTATTACTGTAGCATATCTATGATGTTGTCATTGTACTATATTTAAGGGGCTTAAATGTGACTATCACTTTATCACATTTAGCTTTATCACTGCACTTAGCTGCCTGTTGGCAGAGATGCTAAAAGTGAACAGATGTTCGAGTTCTCACTATTCAGTTATTTTTGTGTCGACTGTTGAGTGAGTTTAATTGAAGTGAGTTTTGGAGTGAGTTTAATTGGGCATTGGCTTGTCAGTCGGTCTGTCTGACATGTTTGTTTATAAATAGGTTTGATCTTGTGAACTTTGGTTGACATTGTAATCTACTGTAGATATACAGCAGCTACTGAATTACCCAGGTGGCACTGTCTAATCTCATTTTAAGCAGTACACCGGTTTTAACATAAACACTTATTCAAATACACAGCTGGTAGTATAGATTAAAGTAAGGGTTGATGGTTATGTAACTAAACTTAGCCTCATTTACCTCAAATAGCTCTTTTTGCTTTCACTGTAGACAGACGTATTGCAGTGCTCCTGGCTACGATGCGGTGTAATTTTTCCCTCTGTCTGTCATGATGGTAAGAGCCTCAATGGGGCAGTGAGCTTCCCATTAATCTTAGCTGACAACTTGACCATAGATGTAGTGCAGTGTTGCGATGAAATTCTGAAAAGGGTCTTGCTTGGAAAGTTAAAGCATTCCTCTTTTCTGCATCACAAGCGTTATCACTGCAGTAGTTGCAGTCTAGGTGGAGGTTTCACTGAAGATCTGAGACCTTAGTGTCTTTGACAGACAGCTATGATTGATTCTTAGTATTTGTATAAAGGCAAAGTTTTAAAAATGAATCAAAGACTCTAGGAGGAGGCATTTTCTGCATTTTTTTCCTAGGCGTACTTCACTTCACAGTGAATAGCCATGTATTATTTATATACCACACAAATGTGAGTGAAAGAGCAAGAAGGGCAGTTCGTGCACTGATCATTCAACTGCTTTGAGCATTCATATGCACAATAAGACAAGTTAATTTAAAGAATGCTATGATGTGCTATCAGTTAATAAACTCGCTGGATTGAATTATGTGATGTCATTATCGCACAGCTCTATTTATAATGGGCTATATTATACAGTATGCAACTTTATCCACTGACATACAGTATATTCATGCAAAGCTATACTGTATGTTCTGTAGCGAATCTTAACTGAAAAATGCATCTATATTATCACCTAGCACTTTATATAAAGTTGGATGTATAAGTGTGTCCAACTTTATCCAAATACATACAGTATTCTCATGTTGGGTGATATAAAATTAACATGCTTGAATGCTAAATCTGCTAATTGCAACTATAAGGCATGAAGATATTATAAACATTAACATTGTGATTTGCTTTGAAACAATGTGTATTGTGAAAAGCGCTATACAAATAAGTCTTACTTAACTTGACATGTACAAAAACCTGCACTAAAGGGACTATCCGCAAAGTACTGTTTATATATATTTACTATTTATATAGAGGCTGATGATGCTTTGTGCATTTTCTTTCTTGTCAAGGTTTCTTATTCTTTTAAGGAGGTGTTTGGGCACAGTGGCTGTGTCTTAATCCTGCCATCAAATTATCCACTTGTGTAGTGGGTGTTCTGCTTGATGTTCTACTCCAGAACAAAGTTGTTTTGTGTCAATCAGAGATCAACAACAAACTGTTGGATCTCGAAGTGTAACAAGCTTTCCATCCTCCTTGACTTTTTTTCTAATTAGTGGTGAAAATGTGTGTGGTTTTGTCTCTTGTATTGTAATATACTGAACTGCTTTTACATTTATTCATTTAGCTGACGCTTTTATCCAAAGCGACTTACAATTGCTATATATGTAGGTCACATGCCTCTGGAGCAACTAGGGGTTGTCTTGCTCAGGGACACATTGGTGTCTCACAGTGGATTCCAACCCGGCGCTCTCACACCAAAGGCATGCGTCTTATCCACTGCGCCATCACCACCCTTTTAGGTGATCCACACCAAAATCCGTTGTTCGACATTACTCTTTAAGAAAAAAGTATTTTGATATTTGATACAGAAATAGGTTGAATAGAGTCAATAATGCTAGTAAATACTAATATGATAAAGTCAATGAAATGAACAGAACAGAATACACTAGACTATAATTACAGCAAAGTCACAATTTCACTGCATTGCACCATTGATAGCAAGCTTTGAATTTCAACTCTGGTGCTTGATATTGAATTTCAGTATATTATCCCATTATTAGATTGAATGTCAAAGGCTATGTTGAGATTGAAATACAATCGTACTGCATAGATATGCATAGATAAAACTGCATAGATAAAACACTACAAAATATGTGAAACATAATGCATTTTAAAATTATTATTTTAAACAATAATACACATCGTTGTCGCATGACCTCACCAAGTTGCATGTTTAATTCAGGTAGGGGACTTCTCATAAATAAATTGTCAGGGTCTCGTCACCTTAATTGTTCTTGTGCTTAATTTGGTGACCTAATCCAGACACACCTGTGTTTGTGTGAGCATTCTCAAGGCCGTGCACTCTTATGTCTGTCTCTTGCATGTTCGGGGCGTGGTGTCTCCAGCCACTTCGGCCTAGTCTTGGTTCGGTTTCGGTCCTGACATCCATGCTCTGTGCACTTCTGTCTGTCTTGTGTCTTGTTTTCTGTTTGGGCACATTTGAGTAAGAGTGTGTTTGTCTGCCATGTTCTCTTCTGTCCTGTGGGTTTGTGTGAGCACACTTTGCTTCTGTCATGTTTGTTTTGCGGTCAAATTATCAAAATGGTTTTGTTTGTTTCTGTGTGCCATGTGCTCTTTTGTTAGTCTCTAGCCTTGGCCCTGCCCTCTTGTTACCTGAGTATTGGTTAATTTGCCTCACGTGCTCTTTCTTGTTACCCTTCTGATTTTTTTTTTCTTTTTACTCTCCTGTTGTTGCTGTCCTGTGCCAAGTCGTCATCTATGTTCCTCATGTGCAAGCCTTGTCTGTTTGTCGTGCCTTGCACCAGTCCTGCTGCCTGCTGCCCTGGACCGTGTTTTTCCCCCATTGGGGAGGTTTAAGTTGTGTTTTGTTTATTTTTTGATTAAATAAAGCCCTTCAAAGCTCTCTGAGTCCTCACAATTCTTGGCCCTTGACATAAATATGGTTGGTTTGCTATCTTAATACAAATGCAAGTTAAAAAAATGAACTTGACATTCAATCAATTTTTTAAAGAGATGTTAAAACCATCTCTAAATAAGATATTACTTATTGGTCATTCATCATCATGAAAATGGAAGGTTAGATTGAGTGCATTACATTCAATCCCATACATACACTCACCTAAAGGATTATTAGGAATACCATACTAATACTGTGTTTGACCCCCTTTCGCCTTCAGAACTGCCTTAATTCTACGTGGCATTGATTCAACAAGGTGCTGAAAGCAGTCTTTAGAAATGTTGGCCCATATTGATAGGATAGCATCTTGCAGTTGATGGAGATTTGTGTGATGCACATCCAGGCCGCGAAGCTCCCATTCCACCACATCCCAAAGATGCTCTATTGAGTTGGGGTCTGGTGACTGTGGGGGCCATTTTAGTACAGTGAACTCATTGTCGTGTTCAAGAAACTAATTTGAAATGATTGGATGATGAATCTATGTTCTCATTCTGTTTACACCAAATTCTGACTCTACCATCTGAATGTCTCAACAGAAATTAAGACTCATCAGACCAGGCAACATTTTCCCAGTCTTCAACTGTCCAATTTTGGTGAGCTCTTGCAAATTGTAGCATCTTTTCCTATTTTTAGTGGAGATGAGTGGTACCCGGTGGGGTCTTCTGCTGTTGTAGCCCATCCGCCTTAAGGTTGTGCGTGTTGTGGCTTCACAAATGCTTTGCTGCGTACCTTGGTTGTAACAAGGCAACAAGGCATTTTTGCCCACATGACTGCCACATGCTGGATTTTTTCCCTTTTCACGCCATTCTTTGTAAACCCTAGAAATGGTTGTGTGTGAAAATCCCAGTAACTGAGCAGATTGTGAAATACTCAGACTGGCCCGTCTGGCACCAACAACCATGCCACGCTCAAAATTGCTTAAATTGGAGTTCAGGGGATTGTCTTGACCAGGACCACACCCCTAAATGCATTGGAGCAACTGTCATGTGATTGGTTGATTAGATAATTGCATTAATGAGAAATTGAACAGGTGTTCCTAATAATCCTTTAGATGAGTGCATTCCATATTCCCTCTGTTGTAAACTGTACATTTAAGCTAAAGTAGTACAGGTGTATACTTGATAAAAAAAATTATAGCTTTTCTGGTGTATGTGGAAGTGCACTGACATTCTGTAATTCTGATGTTCTACAGAGGCTGACGATGAACAAGATCAGAGAGGTTAGAGATGAAGAAGATATCTAGAGATTGTAAGAAGACGACACAGGACACTGATGATTATTGCCTTTAAGGGCAGATTAAAGGACCACGTTAATCATCTCATCACCAAGGGTAATTAGACCCAACTTCTAACATCCTAGAACCAATAGATCAAAGCCCACTCTAAATAGCCCACAGACAAAGATGAGCTATTCTAGTGGTCACGGTGATGAGAATGATGTGATGTCAGGGAATGTAGAAATGTCCCCGAATCAGTTATGAGACTGTAATGTATTAATGAGCTTCATGAGACCTCATGAAGGATGGTGGTGAATCCATAAAATGTCCAGAGAAAAATGGACTGATGATTTCATTCATGATTTATAATCATCTTGCCTAAGGGTTTGGACACTCCGCACTGGTCCCCTACCTTTTATTTTCAGCAGGTGCATTGGAACTGGAGAAAAGTCAATCATACTGTACATAAAAAAGACAATGGGAGAAACTGCAATGTGCAAAAATGACTGCAATAAGGAGCCATTTTGGTTTAAAAAGATATGGTTAGAGGCAAACTAGAAAATACAGAGGGAATGCATTGACGTCACTTTCCCGCCGGAACAACCCCCCTCAGCCTGACTGAGTGGCAAAAGATCTGACTGGATTTAATAGGGGAAACTGCGAAAATGAAACTAAAACGAATAATTGTATCAATTTAAACTAAATGTTGGACTCAATACAGTGTTCCTTACAACTTACTAAAGATCCAGTGATCCAATCGTGTTGCCTGACATTTATGTTTGATTAAATGTCGACACCAGGGAAATAAAAGCAATATAGACCTATACATAAAGCAAAATTGCCTGTGAACGCTTTATATAAATACAATATAGGTAGGTCTAAATCTGGGTGATCACTTATATCAGTGTTATACAGTATATAACCTATATAAATCATCATATCGTCCAGCCCTAAAACTTTATAGTTTTTTTTTTGTTTTGTTTTTTGGTCAGTGTTTATTGAAAAACATCCAATAATGCAGAATATGCAATGATAAATATTTAATTGATGAGTTGTTAATATATATAACAATACAAAATATATGGGTATGGTTTAACTATTGACACAAAATGATAACTGCAAATCCACCTTTCGCTGACTGGAGTCCAGTTGTTTCTGTGAATTGCAGCGAACCATTTGCTCCTCTTTCTATAGCAGCCTGTAGAAATATACCTCCGATTTTTTTGTCAAATGTAGTTGTACAGTCAATCGCAAAGCTCTTTCCCACTTTATATGTGTTGTGTTTGTTTTTCGCGGCATTCACGCTGAAAACAAATACAGACGGCACTCCGGCCGACGGTGACATCACACGCATACCCTCTATTGTATTACTGTGTTTTTGTAGTAACAAAAAACATTATTTCTTTCTTTATTATGATTTAAAATATTATAATTATTTGTATGAGTTTCTATGCCATATGCCAGTTTAAATGGAGTTGCATCATCATAACGTCTGGGAACTGTTTGTACTATACTTTAACACACTATTATACATCATGCTATTTTGTCATTCTGTTCAGTTTTAGTCACTAGTCTGATATCATACTTAAAGAACTGGCTTTCATTTCCTTTCTCTCATCTCTCATGTGCAGCTGCAGCAGAGATATCATCACTATCATCAGTCTCACTCTGGATCACTGCCAGATGTTAGCTTGCCTAAAAAGAAATCGAACGCCACATTCGAGAAACACAAACAAAAAACAAGAAAACTTGTCCACAGAGATCTCCATGTGCCACATAATGAATGAAGCCACCAGCATGACTGCCCTGTTTATCTTCAAACATATCAATAGTTGGACAAAAGATCAGTCCTGACGAGATAGGAAAAGCGGTAGAAGACGACTTTGTGTCCTTTCAGCTGTGACCGGGCTGGATTGAGTCTTAATCATCAACTATCAGCACAGACTGTAAATGAGCCCCTGACGGGCCCTTCATTTCGCATGGGTGGAAATGCACAGAAAACCATTATCTTGTGTTAGTCTTCCAGTGCACGCATATATGCACGCCGTGTGCAGGTCCACACTCTGACATTTTGATTGGACAGATAGTATACGTTTTTTGTTGGCTAAATCTCTCTGCTCATGTAAATTAGAAAGCTTGGGGCTTTGAGTGCTATCTGTGACGCTAGGCAGATGGTGAGGTTGAACTCCAGAGTAATGAATCAAGGGCTTCAAATTTAGATTAGTGAAACACACAGACTGTACTGAAAATAACACCCTTAAAATAACCTCTAATTTGGTGCTCAAACGAATATAAAATTCAAATTTAGTATCAGCCGATTATAACCTTTAGATAAAAAACACAAATTTAAAATGTTTGCATGAGTAAGTTGTAAGGGCCACCCATTAGCCCAACTGTGGAAACCAACGGCGTGGGGGAAAGTATAACGTGTGTATGTCTTCTCAGTGTCCTCTCCAGTGAAGTTCACTTAATTTATTAGAATTTAGTTTCAATTTTACTTTAGCTCCACACTTAATCTGACTCCAATTTCAATGGATTATCAAATGTATATCATGCTTCTAATTAGAAATGAGTCATATACATTGGTAATTGAATAGATATTTGATTATTCTGGGAATCACATACTTTCAATTGTCTGTTCATTCTGGACCCAATGCGTTACAAACTCTCAAGTCTGATCTTGGTCAGACTGTGCAGGGTAAGCTAAATTCTTTAGTCGGTTGCCTTCTGCTCACTCGTACAAAAAAGTGTAGTTTATTTAGCCACTTCCATACAACTTGCCAAGTCAGTTAAATACATAAATCAAAAGGTCTTCAGATGACGTGCCTACTGCTCCATTCATACATGTGCCTTTTGTTTGACCTATCCACGGTAGCACCAGCCTCCACATAATCTGGTTATAATGATTTCAGAAGAGTCCAGAATAAATCAAATGTAATATTTTATTTGTCAGGTAAAAATATACCATACCAATTACAAGTAAACAATTAGAAGCCAATTCAGAAATAACAGATTACACCTGTTTACGGCGAGAGGGGAAATTATCAGAATTCTCCTGAGTTTTCTATCTTACAGGAAACTTACAGGATATTCTTATAACATGATGACCTCTTAGATGTCAAAAGCTCAAGGAAAATTTGATTTCTCAGTTCATCACCGCTTAAAAAAAATACCCTTGTGACTGGTTTTGTCGTCCAGGGTCACATTTAAACATGAAATAAGTTTAGGCAAGGTGATGTCCTTTGCTCTTTCTTTGAGTCCTTCTCTCCAGGTCTGTTTTTTTTATTGTAGGGTGTTTTTATTTCAGCTTTTTTCTTCAAGTTTTACAGGCCTCTCCTTGCCTCTTGAGACAAATTCAGATCAGTTCCTGGGTTTTTTTTTTTTTTACATTTCCGGTTTCCGGTGTTATTTTCAGTGTTCATAGGGCTGACACCTGACTGGGTGCAGGAGTCAAGTTCTCACTTGAACAAACAGCATTGACAGATTGAACATAGAGGTGCATTTTGCAGAGCATTAATCTTCTGTGACACACAGTCCTTTTAGGTGTACTGTGCTGAGTGGATGCTGCAGCAGCGGGACACGATGTCTGTGATCCTCTTGGTCGGGTTTGCTTCCACCTGCACTTGGTGCGGTGGTATTCAGTTTGTAGAATGACTACCAAGTCTGTTGTGTTGGTCAGCATGAGCAGAAAGTGTCATTACACTTTGCGGAAACATCTGCGTTGGATGTTTAACTGACCTTTTGAGAAGTCCTCGGTCCCCTTCAAGCAGAATGTTTGGTTTTCCGGGCAGGTCAGATCTCCATAAGTCAAGGAATCATTTCCACATGTCCAGTAAAATAACTTCCTTGATCAGATCCCGTGTGAGCTGACGCTCCCAGAGGAGTGTAACACTTATGACACTTGATTTGCGTGACTACAATATAGAATTGGACACTAATGTCTTGTTTTTGGGCTGAGATGTTATCAATTGCATTCTTTTGAGGACAAACACAGGTCTGATGGTGGGCACCAAGATTGTTTTTTGGTTTGTTAGTTTTGTTTGAAAAACACACGTGTGCTGCTATCGCAAAGTCTGAAATAAGACCAAAGTAAAAGCTATGTTTTATAAGACTGGGCCTTAATTGGTGTTGTTTACACCATATTGTGTGACATCAGTCATTAACTTTTTAGTACACTTGAAAGTTTTTCAAAGAACAGTAATTTCATTTGATGTAATTCATATTACATATTACAAACAAAGAAAGGTTGCATAAATGCATTTACACAGCCATTAGAACTATATATATTTTTTTTTTGTTTGTTTCAAGGATAGCCCCTTGAGATGAACCATCTCATTTTCGAGGGGGTCCCTTCTTTACAACAAACAAGATCATAATAGAAATTCATAAATACAACACAGGACTATTACAAACATTTAGATACATTGACATTCACTATATAGTTTGATACTAGCTGCTTAGATGGGTATAATGTTTTATGCATGTATACATCAAAACTTACTTAATATGTAGAAACCCTCTAATCAGATTATAAATTCAAGCTATAAATTATAAATGACGTAAGTAACTCACATGCAAAACAAACACTTGCATCACTCAGTATTCTGAATATACAGCCATGTAATAACCCACAAACTTGTGTGTTCTGTCTCATCTACTGTATACAACGAATGTTATTTCTCGTGCCATTTATACGCCAAAAATAGTTTTTTGCGTCTATATGATATGCAGTTTTCGCGTGCATATGATACGCACTTTATGGCATATAATACGCACGCACGCACTACCCTTAACCTACCCCAGGGGTTTCCGGTGCGTAGCATATGCACGCAAAAAACATTTTGGTGTATAAATGAGTGTGTAATAAATGGAGTGTGTATAAATGGTGTATGAAAACTTTCATGAGACTGTGTTGCAGCATTTTCATAAGCTCCACCCTTTTATCGCCATCTTGTTTAACCTATGGAGGTTTGACATCATCACAGCAGACCACAGGCTTATTGCTACAACACACCTGATGGCTACAGGTAAGACATATTTTTTTCCTATACTTGTTAGCCCAGAACTTTGCTCAGTCTTTAAGTCTGTTATTTTTCCATCAGTGTGTAAAGCTTAGCTTTGTTAAGATAAGGGGGAAGGGATGTTTTTGGTGCAGTGACACCAAATCCTCTTGAGGAGCACAGATGGTAACCATAGACACAGAAACATAACCATGACGGTAACAGAGGGGTCACACCTTATACAGATGAAAACAACAGAACAGAATCGGTGTTAGAAGCATAAACACATATAATATAATTATTAGGACACACTCAACAGTTTTTGTATCTCTTTTTAATTTGTTCATTTTTTTGAAGACAAGTTTTGAATGACAAGTCCATTTGTATTTTAGCAGTCTTGGGGAAAGTATTGAAATACTGAAAAATATTGTGTTAGTTATTTTTATGAAATGCTATTTACATTCCATTTGAATGAAGGAATTGAATTCAATTTAAAAGTAATTCTAAATTCAATTCTGAAATCAAAACCAACATACTCCAACAAACAGAAATAATTTTTTTAATAATTTGAATGGGCAAAAATACACTATTCTAAACCAGTTTTTCTTAGATTGGTCATGTTTTTCCAAGCTATCATGTGTTCCATACTAATTTTAAGATAAGCTTGCTCCTCTCCGGTAGGACAGCTAATCCAAAAATAAAGAAAGTAGCATTGCTTGGAAGAATAAAACCTCAATTTATTTTACATTACATTGATTCATATCCAAAATTGCCTAGCATCTTTGTATTCAAGAAGAAAAAAAAATGTTCTGTACGTTCTGTCTTCATTCTGAAAGAATATGCCTTGTAACGTAAGCTTCCGAGATAATCTAACAAAGCAATTTCAGTAAAATTGTGATTTAGATGATCTTTATGTTCCAAAGATGTCCTGCCTTTCGTCTTTTTATGATACTCAGGTTTTGTATCAACCACATAGCCATCTGGGCAAGTGCAAAGACACCTGTGCTTTTTGGGTGAAAGCCACTGGAGTTAAAGAACTGCCAGAATTGGATGCCCTTCTATCAATGACAATGTAAAAACATAGAACTCAACTGGTCTGAACTATTCAGAGGATAAATACCTTATCTAATCCTGTTCGTCCACATTATCTAATTGGTTTCATGTAGTGTCTTTACATTTTCAACTGTAAGCTCAACTCAATCGGCCCAGTGGAGGTTTTCGGATAGAACGGGTGAAGGTCTCGGCGTGTTACTTTCCGTGTGGCAAAGTATTTTGATTAAATGAAATCTTTTTTTTTTTAAATTAACTCGTTATTTCATCTGACTCCATAAAGGGAAAAAGGTTTTAATGATTGGCATCATTTAATGTGAGAAAAATGTATTACATGCCAGTTCCATAATCAATTCAAAGATAATAAATACAAAACATCAAATGCTCGAATAGAGTGAGAAGATGTGAACCTGACATTATAAAATACATGATGCAGAGTGCCGGCATCCAATCTGCATCACAGGCTAATTCGAGCCTCTTGCTGCATTTCATTATATGGACAGAAACTTTTTGCTAACAATGGGAATTTGCATTCAGAGTTTACACTTTTTGGAAGTAGATTGCCATTTGCCTGGAAGACACACCCTTTGTGTACAAGTTATCCCTAAAACTCTTAATAACTTATTACCTTTTGGTTTACATGTATAATACTATGAAACATGTATATGATAATTATTCACATTAAAGTTAAACTTTGAGCATGAAAGAGAGGGGGGGAAGAGAGAAAGATATGTAGATTAGAATGATTCTAAGGGGAGACTTGCGTCTCAAATGGTGAGACTAACTTCACAAGAGTGAGTTCAATTGTTAATTCAATTTGTTCAATTTAATTCAGTAGCCCTCTCTTCCAGTTCTTCCAGTCTTACATATCCTATCAGAGGGATCCTGAACATAAAGACCTCATTTTGATGAACGACCCTCTGCTCGGCTAATGCTCACCTTCTGTTTAACACCTTGCAGGTCACAGTACCCAAACAGAGATTAATCTACATTATTTCATCCATGCTGTGATATCCAGTAAGTGGAAAATCATTCTAATTAAGAGACTTGCAGTTTTAATATTATGCGACACGTCCAGATTCATGTCTGGAATATGGAATCATTAAACAAGATGCAAAGGTCTGTTGACCATGAGTAGTCTGATGCGTGTCCAGAGAGTAAAAGATCACAGCTAGGCTCTGCACCATATTCGATAACTAACTAGCTGACAGTTGGTCCTTTTTAATTAGATTTCATCCAAGACTGGAGAACATGCAACCAATGAAGCTTTAAACAGGACATGCAACATTTAACCCCAAAGCTGATGTATGTTATCTTAACCTTTCAGTGTTGTTCAACCAAAATGATCAGTTTCTATAGTTATATTTATCCTATAGAAATACAGTATTCAAAAGTTTTGGGTCAGTAATATTTTTTAAAAAAGAAATTCAACTTAAATCTCTTTTAAGAAATAAAAATGCATTTAATTGATCAGAAGGGAGAGTATAAGACATTTATGATGTTAAAGCCACACTATGCAGCTCTGATGTTTTTGTGAAACAGCGACCGGTATGACAGGTATGAAAGTGAGGCTGTGAGGGATAGACTTACCGTGTTTCCAATGGCATCCGCTGTAAAAAGCTGAATAAAGCTTTTAGATTACTTACAATTTTCCACAGCTAATATTGTCGGGAGTTTTTTGTCAACTAAAATTTCTTGGAAAGATATTTTTCCAGTGTTTCATGAGCAGAACAAAACGAAAACACATTAAATAACAATACATTTTTGCTGTACAATGATCAAATAAATGTAGCCTTAGTGAGCATACATTAAAAATTCTTACTATTGACTTACTATTGACTTATTAAATATATTATTTTAAGAGTCAGTGACGTAGGTGACTAATTATGTCATTATTATGTCAGACGTTACTAATTCTACAGTATGTAAAATAATTTGTAAAATTGATTATCATGATACTGTCTAATGGCAGTTTATTATGACGATTCAATTTCGTAGGCATGTGTTTTGAGACTTTCAATGCTGAAATCAGGTGTAGCTCTGGTAGACAAAAGCATTGTAAAAAGGGATGCAAGCCAATATAATTGTATCTATGCAAGATAAATATTACTTTCACTCATAACTCACTTTATCAAGCTTTCATGCTTTTACACTGCAGGTATTCCTTTTCAGTATTCTATTATAATTTCAGTTCTAACCATTAGTAGAAATCAATAATGTTAGTGTCAGTGTCATAATAATCGAGTTCTCATCTTTTTTCCCCAATGTCTAGACAGTTAACCAGGATCGGTCTACTAACTCTAAGTAACTTTGCAGCCACATGTCAACTAATTTGGGATTACGCACATTATGCATAATTTTACTAATTCCCGCAGATTTTGTGCTCGCGCCCAAAGTGCTCGCACATAATGCCGCCCTAAGTACTAAATTGAGTTATTTTTCGATGCTCATTGCACTTAAACATTCAACAAAATAATGTCAAAACACTTGTGTAGTTGTGGCAAGTATTCACATAAACAGTTATGTTACAGTTGAGACAAAAAACATATGTAACAGTGTAATGAATCTGTGAGTCAGGTCTTAAAGTGACATCAGCTTAATATACCTGCTGCCGAATTATGAGATAATAGTTTTTTTCCCATGGTATCAATATCAAAAAATGTGGCCATTGAAAATGCTGAGTGGCTAGTCACTTTGAAAAGCCATTTGACGGTAGCTGGTGAGCAAAAAAGTTAATGTCAAGCCCTGATTATAATCTACATTATGTGTCACACACATTAACATGTTTAACAGGTATTGCAGTGTCAACGATGTCAATTTGATTCTTCTATATAGTTATGAGCAAACATGTCTGGTCAAGTTTGTATTATCCATCCTGTTTTTTATGCACACTGTATTTCATAGTATTTCTGTAATACTTTTCACCATATATTTTATAATTAATAGTGTCTAAGTGCCTGTCCAGGAGGCAAAAATTACGGCTGAATGAATTTAAAGTTGGCAGTTTTTATGCACATTTGACAGTTTAACCTTCCTTTAAGGAAACTCTTCCTACTTTACATGCATAAAGGGGGAGAGGGCATCAAATTAAACAAGTTTTTATTGGCCCCTGAGCTTATTTAATTTTCCTTCCATTTAATTTGTTTTTCAAAACATTCCAAGCAGTGAAGATCAAACATCAGAGGAAGCTTAAACGACCTCCGCTAATCAATGAAGTTTAGGGCAGTGGCTGAGAGATGAGATTCAGGCTATTTCTGAACTGTTCTCAGGGTAAAATGTTGTTTATGCCTCAATTTAAGTTGAGTGTCAGTAGTTCAAGCCCAAGATTACAGGTTTGCATCTTGATAAAAAAAATCAAGATGCAAAAAAAAAAAAATCCTATATGATGACCTTGGTCAATCCTATTTCAACAGTTAGGCAGCATAATATTATGTATAGATTTGTTTACTGAGCATTGAACTTACGAGTGGCACAAATTCTTGGAGGTCAAATGTTTATTTGACCATCTCATCTTCAAAATCCTATTATTATATACTAAAGGAACTCTGGGGTCTTAAAATAAGGATTTATGTGACATCCTATTGGAATCTATCAAAAAAGCTGATGTCTGCACTTTTCTCGGCCAATTCCAATGCAGTTGTTACCTATTTCTATTTTATCTGATCTTTAGAAATTACTTTTTATTGTTGTTGGCTAATATATTCAGGATTTTTCAGTCATAAATAATATGTTTGACTTGTATAAACCAGTTAATAGATGCTATCACATGAAGCACATTTTCCGTCGAACAAAACATGTTTTAGAATGCTGAATGCACCAGAAGGCTCATCATATTTATCAAAAGGAAAGTTTTAAAATGATATAATTAAACAAGCTGTGGTCCTCTGCTTGGTGTGGTTGCTAACTTCAGTAAAATGTATTTTACTATTCTATCTAAAAAAGTAGGGTAGGGTATGAAGGAGATTTAGTCTATATAATTAATTGTTTATTTCTGCACATCTTGTTATTATGCACTCTAGAGAATGATGTGCTACACACATTTCTGTCCAGGGTAAGTTAATTCATTAACAAAACAGCTTGTTTATATTCAGGTCCAGAGATCATCCAAGTGAGGACCCGTGAAACTCGGCCACAGCAGGTGTGTATCTCCTTCAGCAGAAAGAGAAAATATCTACTAAATGACACAACTGAATAAACAATGAATTATTTTGTACAGCTGACAATATCAATTCAGAGACAAAAACCTAAAATATATGAAAGGGCAAAATAAAGGCCTAATTTCCTGCAAACAATCTATCAGACGTTTAAATCAAGAGAAAGGACGCAATACTACACTGTTTTGCATGTGACAGTAACAATCAATTATACACACACTCTAATAACATATCACTGATTTACACACATGCATAAGCGTCAAAAGAGAAGGAAACAAACACTTTTGTCTCTCAAAATTTAGCATACAACATAAAATTAAAACGGTACCTTGTGCCCTTTATCATCCAGGGGCTAAGAGGTAGAAATAAACCTTTTTAAAGCTATATTTCCACACACAGTTTAACACAGTTTGGAAAACTCATCTCGCTTATCTGGAAGCTCTAATCAGAATGACCATAGACAGTAAAATAAATGGACACAGTGACCCCATTGATTTCAACAGAGAAAATTGAAGCCCGTTAATAGCCAGGTGTACTGCGCAAGCTCAAACTGAGCCTGTCACGTGAGCAACCTGTATGTCTTCTAGGGTAACACTTTAAAAAAATGGTCCGTAGTTAACAAGTAGCTATGCAGGAAGTAATAGGTGCATTAACACCGAACTTAATACTATTAACTAATATGGAAGCAATATTAACTAACCATTAAGTAATAGGTAATTTAGTACAAAGGTAGTTCCTTGGTAGGTATTTGAGTATTACTAAAGAAATATATCCTCATTGAGAACTACTTGTGAACTAAGAAATAATAACCAATTAATTACTAATCACAAAAGTAACATGTCTAAAAAGTGAACAATTGTGGGGGTTTTAAATTCTTAACATGGTCATAACATTTCAGAAGCATGTGCCTCAAATGGGTTCTTTGTGGAAACCAGTTTATGAAGTTTATACATCCCCCCAAATACATTAGCTATGTTGAGATTGTGACCACTACTCTTGCCAGGATGGACGCATGTTCTCTGTTTATTTAAAACTTTAACATAAAATAATACTAATAATGACCGTTTTTAAAAAAATAAACCTTAAATAATTAGGAAGTGATGCTGACACTCTCATGATTGGATTAGTTCACTATTATGAGCTCTATTGAATGTCAGTCACATATATCTCAGACTCCAAAGACCTATAACTTTATGTTACAGTAGCTTCTCTTTAGGACATGAATATAAACATTGATGTGCACTTGTCAAAAACAATTAGCATCTTTAATGAAGAAATTGGCTGCATTTATGTTACGATAAGCCCAAAACCACATCTTCCAGATTACAGTGTTTGTTAGAATATTAGTGCCTCACAGAACCTGTACAGTATGTGTCAAATATAAAATTAAATAACTTGTATCATTTGTGAAAAACATGTTAACTCCTCAATAACTACTTAAGCGTTACCTTGTCATCCCGCAGGAACTACTAGTGAATCGATGTGGCCCATTATTTTAAAGTGAAAAACATGTTAACTCCTAACTAACTACAAGCGTTACCTTGTGTAAACATTGCGGGATAACAAGGTAACGCTTGTAGTTAGTTAGGAGTTAACATGTTTTTCAGTTTGCGGCAGGTGGATTACCCCCTTGAGAATGGCACATCACATAGAAAGCGCGCCACTGCACTTCCTTACATGGACTTCAAAAAAAAAAGCGTGTGGTAAATGACAGACGCTCTTGTAAAACAAACAAAAAAAATACAATGTCAACATTTTGTATTCAGCTAAAAACAATAATATTCAGACTGATCTCATGAAATGGCATAGCCTGGATGCCAGCCCGAACTCCGCCCACAACATTTTTTGGTCGGGAAGTTCGGTCTGGACTTGATCCATTCAGGAGTAATAGGGGATTATCACGCTTCCGGGTTTCATGGGCGGGATTTGTCAACTTTGTGCATGTCCACTTCCGACGCAGTTCGACAATGCCTGAGACGAATGCTATATATGTCACTGCTCTGTTCCACTTTGTAAATCTAACAAACAACGCCAACCCTACTTAAGTTTTCATGGATTCCCGACTGAATTGAGTATAAGGAAGAAGTGGATTAAAACTTTACAATAAAACAAGGTAGCACGTTTGTTTGCAGCCGGCACTTTAGTGAATCAGACTAATTTACCAGGGATGCCGTATAAATAAACTTAGTGTAGTCCTTCATCAGTTCACCAGTGAGATCGGTGATTCAACGGAAGTGGCAGTGCACACAGATCACAGAATCCGGAAATACTACGTATCAGCGTGATAATCCCCTATTATGATCAGTCAAAAAAAATGATCGGGCCAATCAAATTGCCAGGGCGGGCTTTATACGATGATGGACAGATGATCTGCAGGGACGTTATCAAAGAGCACTAAGTGGTTTCCCTCAAAGATGACTGCAGCTGGAGAATTGAGATGTAATAGATTCCGCTGTCGTGTCTGTTGTAAAATAAATCGACAGCGCATTAATTTTAATAGACGAACAGAAAACTGCAATCAAGGCATTTGTCGATCAGAAAGATATTTTTGCCGTCCTTCCTACATAATTCGGGAAAAGTACCATATCAGCTGGCTCCGATGGTCGCTAAGAAGATGGGACGTAATGAAAAGCCTGTGGTCGTTGTGGTTTCTCCTTTGGTCGCACTCATGGAGGACCAAGTGAAGCAACACTCCTTATTTTACATCTAATATAAGTAAGTTCTGTTGACAACTGTGAAATGCAAAGTAGTTGCCTTACTGCGTTGCTCTGATTGGTTGTAGGTCTACCGACTATCCAATTGAGTGAAGAGTTTTTTTTTTCTTTCTGGTTCGGCATACCTCATAATCAAAGCCCTATGAAGCAGTTTCAGACTCATATTCTCACTAGAATATGAGTTTGACGATGACGAAGTCAGGCTTGAAGTTGAAAAGGCGTATGTATGACACACCAATTCCATTTTTGGCGTGCTATCAACACGCATAATCGCTTTTCAGCGTGTTTATGAACGCCGTTGACTTAACGTTACATTACTGTATACATGACCTACCCCAACCCCGTCCCTAAACCTACCCGTCACTGGGGTTAATAACATTTATTGGTCATCCCCTACCATCCTAGGGAAAAAAATATCGCTACACAGATGTAGATCTACATTTTGCTTCGTTTCGCATTTAACGGCATGTACAGTACATACACGCGGAATCACTCGGACATTTAACGGCATAGACATACACGCATACACGCGGATAGCTCAAAATGCGTATAGATAACACGCCGAAAGTGGTGTGTATGTTTACGCAAAAGTCATGATGTCATGTTTGATGTCAAACAAATAAAGAGGGTTTTTTTTAGCTCAGGTTTAATAAGAGTCCCCTTTTGTGAAAACCTTTCTAAGGTATTCCATGACCACACCGCCCTCTATGGCTGGAGAGATAAAGGTGACGGCTTATTTCAGAGATGTGGAGATTTAATGGTCCACCTCTGCTTCGTAAAATCTTTCCCAGATTTGTTTCACTACTTGGGGTGGAGTTTCTCTGTCTGGACAGTAGACTTTCTCACACATTGAGATATCAGGGAATATAAATCACCCTGAGGGACAGGAACTTGCCAAAGAATTAACTGAAAAAGTAGTTATCTCACTGTTTGTGGGTGCAGGTCAGCCACAAGTTTATAGTGTGTTCACTATTCTTGTAGGGGTATTGACAGTGGTTACATATTCATTGCCTCATACATTTAAAAAAAAAACATGTGCACACAACATTAGTTCAGTTTGGCGCAATGTGATTATGGCATGTTGTAGTTAATCATTCTTCAGCTGTTTTGACACAGAGATAATAATTGATGAACTATATCACTTTCGTCTCGTGTTACTGGGCTCAGAGAAGATCAGTGCTGACTGGGCAGTGTGGATTTATGCGTTTCCATTTTTATAAAAACGTGTTTTTCTTTTTTTAGATGGCAGATGATGAACATTTCTTCTGAGCTTTCAATGGAACCACAAGGGAAGAGAAGAATACTTCGGCCTGCAGGTCCCCCGGATGGAGGCTATGGCTGGTTCATTGTGCTTTCCACCTTCCTTGTCTTTGGACTGACATTCGGTGTAATCAAGTCCTTTGGTGTGTTCTTCGTAGAAATCCAGCACTACTTTGCAACCACGGCGACTACAAGCTCATGGATCACATCCATCTCTGTGGCAACAGTACATTTTGGGGGTATGTACCAGGTTCAGTTTCAACCAGCAGGGGGCTCCCTTCCCTTACACTCTCAGTAACCTTTGCCTTTGAATTCCTAACTGCAGACATGTACTGACGGATGTTTATTTGTTTGTAAATGTCAAAATGAATATGTGGTAAAAAAAAAAAAAAAAACTCTGTCACACTTGGTCTTTTCTGTTGATCTAATGTGTGATTAAGATGCATGCCAACACACAAGCTCACTGTAATCTTTTAATTTATGTCAGAGCCACTTTCATGTTCTCCGGCACCATCAGACCTTTAAACATTGTGAGACTGAAATATATCTAAGCAGGAGACTGGAAATATGAGTTTGTGTTACCCTCCATTTCTCTGTCTCCCAGTATGATAGCTTTACATGGGCTGACAGAGCACTTGGCTAATGTCATAAGTGTGTGCTTGTTCTGTGATTCAGCCCCTGTAGGCTCTGCATTGAGCGCGTACTTCGGTCATCGGCCCGTGGTCATGGCGGGGGGTCTGCTGAGCAGCATTGGGATGGTGGCCGGGTCGTATGCCCAGGATATGCTACAGCTGTACATCACTGTGGGGTTCTTTACAGGTAAAAGCACAGCCAGCAGTGGAGCATATGGCTGTGCTCCTGCACACACACATTCACGCTTCCCCTGTTTCATCGTTGATTCACAACTTGAAAAGGTCATAAGCCAATTATAGCAGCTGTATGGGAGAGGGAAAAGCATATGATGAGACAGGAAAGTTGTTGGAGCAAAGAAAGAAAGAAGAACATTTTGTCTACGAGGCTTTAGAGTTTTAGAGTAAAAACGATGAAAATATATTTTGTTCATTATCACTATTTCTCTTTAATTTACGATTCTTTATTACTTGCTTGAGTAAGTTATTCATTTTGTTAAATTCATTAATTACCACTTTCTTTTAGTATTAACATATATTTTGGTTTGCTTTATTCTTTTTTTATTAATCAGTTAAATTCAATCTTAATTATTATTTAAATATTAGACACTGATTATGCACTATTTATAATTATATAAATGATAACTCTTTTTTTTACTGTGTTTTATTATTATTTTTTAAATCTACTGGTTTTGTCTGATTAATAAAACACTAAGGGCCAGGTAGCTTTACAGGGTGGATAATTTGTACAAATTCATGTGACCTCACTCGCACGAATTTGTACGATTTTTGCTAAATCATACATATATTACGAGTTACCCAATTCGTATGAATTCATACGAATGACCTACCCCTAACCCCGCCCCTAAACCTACCCATCACTGGGATTATGAAGTGGAAAGTTGTTTGCGTAATCTACTGATGACGTGCAAATTAAAGAACAAATGCAGTCAGATCATTTCCATAATGACCAATGTAATCAGGTAGCGTTTGGTTTAAGACGTGCTTTTTTGGGGTGGTAAATAATGGCGTAAACACCATTAAATTGATGAGTGCAAACCATAGTAAATCACCCTGCATTGATTCATTTAAATACTCTCCCATAAATTTTGTGCCTGAAAGTGAAACTCCCATAAATGTATGTAGCAGCAGCAAAAGCAGTGCAGCAGCAGAATGTATGGAAACACAGCTGGTTCAGAAGTATAGGTGAAATATCAACACAAAATGAACAGAAGTTCAGATGAGAACGAACACAGAACGAACAAAACATATTAATTGTCTAATCCAAGAGGAAGAAAGATTAGTACTACGCTCACCCAGAGAATCTAAATGACGTAACACAACACAATTTTATAGTTATCACACGCGGGACTCAAACCCACAATCTCTGGGTTAACCTTAATAATTTCGAACAATGTTTTCGAAAGTTATTAGCGTATTTGCAAAAATCCTTATATCTCTTGAAAACTAGGTTGCGCTTTGTTCAAACTTCTCATGTACCTTCAGGTCATGGTGTTGATGATCCCTACCAAATTTTGTGAAGATATGTCAAATAGTTTAAAAGATATGGCAATTATTACAGAATTCAAAATGGCGGATATGTGGTACATCCAATCTTGGCAAATTCAAGTAACCATGGATTCGGCATGACACAAGGAATCCATATATACCTTTTTTTACACATTTATGATTTTCTGACAAACTGTTCAAAAGTTATTAGCCAAAGTAGCCATTATTCATATAACTTTGGCATGGACCCTCAGAACATCGTTCTGATGAAGCTTACCGATTTTCGTTTCTGTTGATCAAAGTTTGGCCAGACTATAGTTTCTAAACATATTTTGGGTCGACCTTGTTAAGTTTGCAACATCATAACTTTTTTTTTTTTTTTTTACCAGTATGTCATGAAATTCTGTTCAGTCATTTCTGGGCAGCTCAGTCCAAAGATCATTTGAGCAAAATATTTTGACAAAATTGGACAATTCAAAATATATAAATTCTGTACTTTAAAAATAAATGTGTAATAGGCCTACTTATAACCTTGCAATACTGCTGTCCATTTAGCCAGTGACATTTAAACAATGTTTTACCCTACAAAATGAATGACTTGTCAAAGAAAAAAAAAAAGCTTGCTCTAAATGTCCTTCTCGTTTTGTCCTCTACAGGATTAGGCTACGCCCTTACCTGGACCCCTACTGTCACCATGCTGGGCTGGTACTTTGAAAAGCGACGGCCGGTGGCCAATGCTCTGGCCAGCGCAGGAGAGTGCATCCTCACTTTCATCCTGACCCCATCATTCCAGTTCATGGTGGATCAGTATTCCTGGAGGGGAGCGATGCTGATCCTGGGGGCTCTCCAGCTCAACTTGTGTTTGTGCGGAGCTCTTCTAAGACCACTCAACAGACATGTTCCTTCTAAAGAGCTGGTAGAGAATGACTGTAATGAGCTGGAACTGTTATCGCAAACTCACACAGATTTGAAAAGTTCAAAAAACAGTTCAGACTCGAAAAAATCAGATCCACTGAAGGTCAAAATCACAAGTTACATGGACTACACACTTATTGTTAACGCTCGCTTCATGGTCTACACAATGTTTGGTGTCTTTGCTGCTCTTGGCTTCTTCGCTCCAGCTCTCTTTCTGGTTCCGTATGCCCGCAGTCAAGGAGTGGAGGAGTACCAGGCAGCCGCTCTCATGTCCATCTCTGCAGTGCTGGACCTGTTAGGACGGTTGCTCTTCGGGTGGGTGGCTAATCTGCGGCTGGTAAAGACAGTCCATCAGCTGACTGTCACAGTTATTCTATTGGGCATTGTTCTGTTGCTCTGCCCTCTAGCTACCACTTTCACCCAGCTAGCGCTGTTCAGTGCGGGTTACGGACTGGTTTTCGGCGCGACCGTATCCATTCACATCACGGTACTGGCGGAAGTGGTGGGGGTGGAGAGGCTAGGGAGTGCTCTGGGTTTCTTCATGCTCATCCGCAGCAGTGGTGGCCTTCTTGGACCACCTTTGGCAGGTGAGATGTTTAAAAGTAATTTGACCAAATTACTATAATTATATATATATAGTATAGTATAATTGCTATATATATATATATATATGGACTGTCTTTTGTTAGATATATATTTGTAAGACACATCACAAAATATTTAGAACAAAAATATAATAGTATTTTTTTATATTAACTAATTAATAATATAATTTTTATATTTTGTAATTTATTTTATTATATTATATATGTGTTTTTTATTATTAGTTGATTGTGTAATTTAAATAAATCACAAATATAATGTAATATATAATTAAAATTATGTGTAATTAATTGGTATTAATAATTATTACAATCAATTATTATGGTTATACTATATTTGTGATTTATATATATTTAGTCTTCCTGTATACAGATATGGACATGGTTTTGGCAGTTGATCCCTCTAAATGGACAGATGAGGAAAAAAGTTTATTATATTATATTTGTGATAAATTTTAGATTTATTTGTTTCTTTATTTATATGTTGAGTAAGTTATTATGACATCTACCAACAAATGACTTTACTCTATAGAAGTTACTCAATAGTCTAACATTGTGCAAACACAAGATGTCCTGTTTTATTGTTTAAGAAGCACTTTATCAGTCATCCTAATGCATTCCCTTCCCTCATCATATTTCTTTGATGAGGTTTCTCATTAATGCCTGACAGGATTCAGTTTACAGTAATAGTGTGTTATCTTCTCATAAAACATCGCCTTTCAAAGAAATGCACTCGGCTATTGTGTTAATTTCATGGATTATTGGTCACTACATAAATTGCTTTCCCCCTTTCAATAGCAAGCCACTGCCCTGAAAAAAATCTTAAACCGTTCATTTGGTTTCATTGGCTGTAATTTTTTCTGTGCCCTCTGCTCAGAACACATCAGAAACGGTACTGCAACAATACATCAGCGGAACTACAAAAGTGGCCAAAGAATCAACAAACAATCTACCAGCCAAGAACAGCAATACATATAATAGCTGTAATTGATTACCAGATGATAAGCTCTGATAGGGCAGCTTCAAATAGATGGTATTGTAATGTAGAAATAATGACATTTTGCCCTTACCTAACGTTTTTCACTTCAGAATATCTGCCAAGACATGGTACAAGTTGGAAGAGTTCTCCCCCTGTACAGCCAAAAACCTCTCCTACGCTGTAGGCAGTTCAACACTAAATCATTCAGAAAAGCCTCATCTGTCCATTTAGAAGGATCAACTGCCAAAACCATGTCCATATCTGTATACTGGAAGACTAATGTACCTTATATGAATCTCTTGGGTTTTTAGCCCATTAAATAGAGCACAGACTAATGGTTGGGAGGAGAGAAACGCTTTTTTTAGGCACTACAGGTTGGAAGTGTCTGCTGCTCCATAACCAGCAGTGTAATTACACCATAAATTAGCTCTGCTGCAGTTATTCTCAGTGACTTTTAATCGGGTTGGAAAACTCCTTTACTGTGGCATTATAAAAGATGACTCAAATAATCACTGCATCACTGATTTCATAGGCGCTCTGTTCCTTGGTGCTTAATTGATTGATCGTTTAAAATAATGTACAGGGAAATGTGCATTCAGAAAGCAGGTTGGGCATAAAAGCAGGAGGTGGGATGATGAACGAACAACTGCAGGCTAATTAGGTGCTTGTGCCCAATCAACCTCCTATACCTTCGAAAACGCATACAAATGCCCTTGCAACCACCTACAACAGCCTAGAATTGGTCGAGGTGAGATTTCTATGGGCAAGTATGTGTTTTAATGGCAAACTAATAGCTTTGATTTCAGTATTAAAGGAAATCAAAACGTGATTTGACATTATTATATCACTTATCACTTACCTTTGATAAAAGGAAGCCATTAGAGATAACCTGTTTTGTATAATTTTTAATTGTTTTTGAGATTTTTTATACATATAATGTATATTATTATTTATTAAGATGTTCACATGCCGTCAAAAACAATATCTACTGAGATTTTTCGTGCATACAAATTTTAAGAATGTATTTTGGTCTGACTGCCTAAAATTACACAACTTGAAATTTGGGTTTGGTCTGAATTTCAAATATGTTCCACAGTTTCAGAAAACATTTTCATTGATCTGCCTTTTAATGGCAAAAAAGGCAAATACAGGATGCATGGATGACAGTTCTTGGTGCACTTTTTCCCCGTTATTAAAAAAGAAATCGGTAACACTTTACAAAACGGGTACACTAATAAGGATTAATTCATGCTTAACTAATGCACAGATAATACTGAATTAATGTGTAACTAATGATTATCTAAGCTATTCATTAATGATTTCCACATTAGGAACTATTTAAGAGTCTGTAAGGTTAATGTATTAGTACATACATGAATTGTTATTAATTAAATATGTAATTGTGGATTAATTCCATAATAACTCTTTTATAACTAATAGTGTTAATTAATGTTAATGTTAATAACCAGAATGAGCCAAAGCCTTGTATTTCAACTTCCAGATAATATGACAGGTGCACTAATATGCATTAATACATGAGTAAATACTTCATTGTTAGTGCAAATTCATGTGCAAATTACTACAATTACTAAATGACTAGTTAATAATGATGTGCCTCAACAAGTAAAGTCATAACAATGTGATGCCTTTGCAAATCATTAGCTAATGATTAATTAAAGCAGACAACTGGAAGTTGAAGTGCATAGCTTTGACTAATTGTGGTAATTAACACATTAATTTACACTATTAGTTAATAAAATATGTTATTAAGGAATTAATACACAATGACACATTGAATTAATACCAATTCATGTATTACTTTATCTATTAATCATATAGACCCTTTATTAGATGCTGATGCAGTAATCATTAATTAATGGTTTAGTTCTTCATGAGTTATACAGTAACTCATGATTATCTGTGCATTAGTTAAGTATGAATTAATGCATATTAGTGCACCCGTATTGTAAAGTCTTACCAAGAAATCAATAGATATTATATATCTAGGTTTTTATTATTATTTCTATTATATTTCATATTCCTTTTTTTTGTTATTTTTAAGCTTTATTTTGTGCATTCATTTACTCATACTAAGTGAAATGACAATGATATCATTGTCATATAATTGAAATAGTTTCTCCCACTGTTTCTACAGGAATCTTCATAGACAAAATGAGTGACTATGGTGCTGGTTTCCTGATGGCAGGCGTGGCTCTTCTCGTGTCTGCCTTGTTTTTGCTTGTATTACATCAGATGAACAAAAAATGGATGGAAAAGGGAAAAGATATCAATTTGGACAATGGGAAAGGATGCGAGGATCAGATTTGAAAACAAGAATTCCAACTTTGGAAGAAGTTAGTAAGAGGAGGCTCTTGTGGAATGTGCATTTTTTTTTTTTTTTTTTTTTTTGCAGTATAACGTTACTACTTTGGACACAGGATTTTGATGCATTCATGTTTCACCACACAGAGATTATGATTAGAGATGTGTAAACTGATCTGATCTGTCCATTCTATGAAGCTGTCACATTTTGTTTTTTTCATGTCATGATCCATGTCTGTCATGTGATTTCCTGTTTGTCATGTGTCTTGTCATTGGTTAATCGTCTGTTCATTGTTCACAGGTGTCCCTTGTCATTAGTCTGTGTATTTATGCCCTCATGTGTGCCATGTGTCTTGGTAAAGTTGTTTCACTGTTGTTTAAGTTCATGTCCTTGATTTTTTGTTTTTCTGTGCCATGCCATGTTTTTGTTTCATGTTCAATCTTGTTTGTTTCAAGTCTGAGTCTCTTCACGTCACGACTGCCAAGTCTGAGGGCCAGATGTACTAACACTTTTGTGCCCACTTCAGGCGAATTTCTTTTTGCACATTGCACATAAAACCATGGCGAGGTATGTACGAACGGGACGCACCGAGATGAAAGCGCAGACTGTGTGTCATGGGAACTGAAAATGGCAAATGCGCTTTTAGTGTCATTCATGGGATGGTCAAGGGGAAAGTGGTAGTGTCACACAAAGAGATGGCAGGGAAAGCGTAAATTTCACCTAATTATGTATCCTGTGCTATGTACAGAAAAACCAGTGAAAGCGTGCCTCTATTTTTCTCCGAAATTTCTCTGCCTCTTAAAAACAGGTCTAGCTTAGGAAGCGGGTTTCCTGACATATGCCTCCTGGTGAAATGGCAGCAGTAATCAGAGTAAGACGAGCTTAGACATAGGCTAATGCTAATCATGCCTCAACGTCATGCCTGCCAAGCCTGAGTCTCTTCATGTCATGTCTACTAACTAAGTCTATATCTCTTTACGTCAGGCTTGCCGAGCTCAACCTTCCTCACGTGATTAGAGATCAGAGATGTATGATTAGAGATGTGTAAACTGATCTGATCTGTCCATTCTATGAAGGCGTCACATTTTGTTTTTTTCATGTCATGATCCATGTCTGTCATGTGATTCCCTGTTTGACATGTGATCCTGCCATGTGTCTTGTCATTGGTTAATCGTCTGTTCATTGTTGCATCTGTAATTATGCCCTCATGTTTGCCATGTGTCTTTCAAAGTTTTGTTTCACTCTGACTTCTGTTGTGTAAGTTCATGTCCGTTTTTAATTCATGTTTAATTTTGTTTGTGATAAACTGCACTTGTTCTCATCTACACTTGCCTCAACTGGATCCCTTACAGAAGGAAAAGGGAACAGACCTTTCTCACCTAAGTGAAACATTCTGGGAAATCTTCTCATGTAGTTCTATAATTATGCAATTGTAAGCAATATTTCATCATATCTATTGCTCCAGTAAGTCTGGAAAATGGACACTACCTTAATGGACTAATGGAAGCTGACTCATGGTTTAGCTACTGTTAGACCGTCTAATTCAATCCAATGGCGCTATTTGATTAGAGGTAAAGGTCTCACACGTGTTCCGTCTTTTCTCATGGCAAAGGGGAAGTTATTTTCATTAGAGTTAAAGTCATTAGAGTTGCATTTATTTAAAAATTAAATGCAATACATTTTATCTTATGTATTAACTCGTTATTCCATCTGATTCCATAAATGAAAAGGTTTTTGAATGATATCTATGCATCATTAAATATACGTGAATGTTTGACTATTCCTTTTAACGCTAATGAAAAGCTAAACTATCAAGCGCAAAACACAAGTAACTTTGTGGGTGGATCTCAGCGCTGTTGCTATGTAACCAGCGGGATGTCTATGGACGCAAATCAAAAAGGGGTTGGTCTGAAGTAGCTTCATTATTCATAGGTGTGGTTAAAACAGGGTAAAACAGTATGTTAAAGTGTGTTTTGTTTTTCAAAATCTTTAAAATACCTTAATCTTGAATCTATATGGGATAAACATGAAGGCATAGACTAAAACAGAGGCACATCCTGCTGAAGAAAACCACACGATAGACATTACTGTCTAGATCTTTGCTGTTTATACAGCAACCGATCAAAGCTAAACCATCTTTACAACATATCAAAGCATTTGTTTTTCTTCACAATAATCTTTTCCTTACATCTGCACTTTGATGTGTTTTCTGTATGCTGTCTGTGTGTTTCACAGATAAGCGCCTTTCCAAATTGGATTTTTTTTTTTTTTAAATAACAGACATAAATTTCATTATGGTTGTTACCATGAATCTGAGAAAGCAAACATTATGCTCTAGACAAAATGAGCCTTCAACGACATACAAAAAACGTTCTTGACGTTTAAGTCGGTTTACATGCACAGGCTCACTGTTTGCACTTCCCCTAATATTCAAATATTTTGTTATATTTTATATTCCCTCATTACCCTTTAATTTAACACATGAGTACCTAGTAAACCAAATACATGCACACAAAGAAGGAGGCCACTCAATTGACTTAATTTTAGTTTTAATAAGTATAAGTTGTGTATAAGTTTATCAGAATCGTCAAATTAAGTAATATAGTATTTTGAATAAGCTTTTATTTTTATAATTTTAGTTTTAAATGTTTAGTTTTGTACTTTTGTTGATATTTTTTAGTTTTATTTCGGATGTTATCTAATATTTATATTTTATTTTATTTTGGCTTTATTTCAAATACCAAACAATGGTTTTTAAAGCAACAAGGAACTTTTCCTCTGCGGTCGCCCTACAGGTTGGAAGTGGAATTGTCCATTACCGCTGTCGTAAATAATTTAGCCTACCGCAGCCTACTGTCGCATGCACACGCACGCTCGCTAGGCTTGCTACGGTAGTCGGTGTGACCAGTGTTCAGTCGCAACACCGCGGCACCGCGGTTGGCATGTGAAAAAAAAAGTTTAAAGCCTTAAAAATATTGAACGCAATTACGCAGTAGTCGTTAAATCCTGCCTATTAACACTGATGTGTGTAGAGATTTGTGAGAAAATGGGACGCGTGTCAGAATGCGTCTCTGTCAGAAACGGCTGTCCGAATTCGCTCACTCGCTCACTTGAAAACCAAACTTGAGGGTGAAATCATTGAAGAGAGGATCAGCCACTGTTTTTGCTTATATTGAGGTTGTGGCATAGGCCTGTGCAAACCGGGTGAAGTGGTCAACGATAACTTAAATGTACTTATGACCCCCCCCTTGCATTTATCTAAATTAAAAAAAGTCAATAGACACTAATTCGAATGGGTGGGTCGTATTGATAGTTTTAAGGGGTGCTCTTGTCTCACGGCATGATTTTTTCTTTTTTTGATGCAGGAGCAGGTTCTCAGGACATATTTCTCAATGTCTTTCTGCATGTAGGGCCAGAAGAACCTATCCCTAGCAAGGCTTGTGGTGCGGTCAAGACTCTGATTACCCATCTCATTGTGCAGTTCCCTTAGAACAGTTTCCCTTTGAACTGAGTGGGTAATACCAGCTGTTTCCTGGGTAATGTTTTGCGAAACAGAATGTTCATCCAGCTTTAGCTTATTCCATTTTCTCAGAAGAACTTTTGATAGCGAGTTGACCGACCGCCACTGCTGAGGAGGCCAAGATCCTGTCTGTAAGTGTTTAATGATTACGTTTATGTCCTTGTCATCCTTTCGTGCTTGTCTAATTTCTTCTTTTGACAGGGGTTTGAGGAGTCCGTCATTGTCTTCCACACATACTGGTACACTCTGAAAGGCCACAGCAAGGGACATTTGGATTAAAATTGAATACATTGCTTGTACTACAACTCCTACACAGTCAGAGGAGAATTTCTCAGTGCATTCTCTCATTGTCGTTTCCAGGTCGACTGGCATCCTGTAGAGTAAGTCTGCATCTACGTTTTCCTTACCGGGATGGTAGCGGATGATAAAGTGGAAGTCTGCAAGCTCTGATACCCATCTACACCCGGTGGCATTTCAGAGCTAAAAATACCAATTTTCCTCTGTCCAGGTGGTATTTTTTTCTCTGCTGCTGTCAAAGTTCGGGAACCATAGGCAATTACTCTAAGCTTGCCCTTCTGATTCTGATATAAGTTGCTCCCAACTTTTGGTTGGATGCGTCCGTATGGAGTATGAATGGTTGGGAGAAATCTGGAAACCCTAAAACCGGCAGCTGAACCAGGCAGTCAATCAACTTCTAAAGTATCTCCTGATGGTGTTTTGTCCACTCAATCGATTTGCTTTCCTTTCCTCTGTGGTTGACCATCAGTGTTGTTTTTTAAGAGGTAGAGGGGACTGGCAATCCGGGAGAGCTGCGACAATTCTTCCCAGGTAACGTACCTCCTTCTTGAAAAGCTCACAATTTTTTGGTTTTTAACTTTACTCCATGGGATTGCAACCTTATCAGCACTCTCAGTACCGCTTCTACCTGTTTGTCAAAGGACTCAGTGAAGACCAGGATGTCATCTAAATAAGGTATTCTAATTTTATCTCTCAATCCTTCCAGGCATTCCTCCATAAACCGCCGGAATGCTGCATGCGTATTCATAAGGTTGAAAGGGATACGAATCCATTCGTGAAGGCCCCATGGTGTCATAAATCCAGTCAGATACCTGCTTGCTGGGAACATGAACCCATGGTGGTATGCTTTTCCCTGGTCCAGAAGAGAGAACCACGGATTGCTCCCCAAGCCATCTAGGATATCCTGCACACTGGTTATTGGCTGCCAATCAGGGATTGTTTTGCTGTTCATGCCCCTATAGTCAATACACAGCCTGAGACTGCCATCTTTTTTTGGATGCAGAGAATGGGCGATGAGACTTGGTCACCCATCCTTGAGCAATCGGGTTGTGTAAGTAGTCCTTCATTTCTTGGTATAATGGTTTAGAAACTGATGTGTATGTGCGGGTAACAGGGGTGCTATCATTTAAAGAAATGCTCAGTTGTAAATCTGGAACACAGCCAATATCATCATCTGACTTTGAGGCATGACTTTCCTCCCACAACATCAGCTTCAATTGTTGTTGTTGGAGCAGAGTAAAATGGCTCGCATCAAGTGGAGGGTCCCATGAATCCTGGTTGCCATTTCTACCAGTTGTTTCTGGTGGACCCTGAATGACAGAGGCTGTGGCTTTGGCGTTGGCAAGACAGACTTAAACAGCTGCAATGTTCCTAGCTCTATCCTGCCGCTGAGTGTGATGTCATGGTCTGTTCCATTCTCCACACTGATAGTAACCACTGGGCGACCATCCCTTTTTTCGGAGTGAGGAGGGTATCAAAAAGTTCAAGGCCATCACGATATGTTGAGTCCCTCTGCAGTCACCAAATTAATGAAGGTATGTACTCTATTTTTTTTTTATGCTAAGGAAAGCATTCCTGAAAGTTCTGTACAAATACGCACCAGTTGTGGCCGTGGCCTGGTGATTTTTACTCCTACAGCCAGCTAAGAAATGCTCACTGCTGCCACAGTGGTAACAATGGGTGCAAGGTGCCTCTGCTTGACGCTGCTGGCAATGGAAACATTGTCTGCTCGTGAAGGACGGGGCTTGGGATGGGAAACTGATAAGGGGACGGTTGTGGTGGCTCCATGTACTGCTGGGGATAATACTGTGATGCTGCAAAACCTGAAGGATGACTTGTATAATTGATGGACATGGGCTGCTGCTGAGGAGAAGAACACACATATACTGTAGCTGTCCATGGTGATTCTCTGGAATGTCTTCTAGTAGCTGTGTCGAGTGAAATCTGAATAATTCCCTTCCAAATCTCACAGAGACGGAGATAGTGAGTATTAGCTGTCCATGAGCTAGCAGCAGGATCAACTTTATTACTCTCTATGGGCTTCTCCCTCAACTTTATCGGACTTTATTCCTCCACGTCCGAAGCTTGCGAGCTTCTCCTCCTGTCTATATGGTATTTCTCTAATGTCAACAGAGAGTCGATTCGTTATGACGCAATAGTTAGCCTGTTTTTACAAAAATTAATTCTACAGGGCCATAACGTAAGATACAATGTAATGGAGCCTTTTATACATTGTCGTGTTTCTTCATAAATAAATAATGGACAAATGGAGTCTTTGGACGCCTCAGATGTAAAATTATTCGCTGTCAAAGTGACACCAAAATTAATGGGAGTCAATGGAATTCTAACAATGGCAGCCCCCCGCGAGGCTTACCCCCTTGACCACACTCGGACACATTTCTAACCGGCATGCCGCATATCTCGCGCTGATCACTAGTGATCGGTTCTGCACAGATTTTGCTCATCTCAAACAAGCCTAATGAAGCACATCACAGCACGCACCAAACTAAAGTGCGATGACGTCATGCCAAATTAAAATAATGAATTTAATAAATGAACATAACACTCTTCTTTTTTTTAAACAAAGCACAAATAAGCATTTAAACAATATTATAAAAATAACATTTACTAATATAATGCATTTGAAAAGATACCCTATATACATAAAATCCCATAATAAAATCCACTATATCACATCTGCAATGGCCACAGACAATTTGAGGAAGTGATGAGGGAAGTGATGTATGCCGTAAAGCAGTCGAATTTTGTAGTTCTTTTTGTGCTCTGGTTACTACTCGAAACCTGAAGTTACATATGCAAGTAAAAGCGAAACAGTCCACATCAGGCTGTGGCAGACCTGCCATTTAACCTATTGTAAGTCGATGTACCATCGCAAGGGTCTTAGAAATATATTAGGAAGGTTGAAAAACTACATAAGTGTAACTTTAATATTTTGAATTAACAAATAAAAACACTGATCTTATCATTTTATTTTTCTTTATAATATTGACATTTCACTACATTCACTGTGAGTATATATCTCAGCCCATTCTCACCCCCAAGGCGTCACCTAACTGACCATTTTGACCATGCTTCAATATTTGATGCTTTAGAAACCCTTTAGCGTTAGATGACGCCCTAGGATCGCGCGTAACCCACCCCCACCCCAGACCCAAACCTAACCGCGTCATCTAACTGATGCTTTCCTTTAGCGTAGGATCGCGTCATGTAACTGACGCTAAAGGGCACCTAAAGCATCAAATATTGAAGCATGGTCAAAGGTGACACCTTGGGGTGAGAATGCGTTGCATATCTTCAAGTAGAAATTGGCCGTTATGCTGTATATAGTTTTTGACACTTGATCCCATTAGTCAATCCCAACTAGAAGAAGAAATAATGCTGTACTGAGAGATAGGACTCTTGCTGTTTTCCTGTGACCTGAGCGATCCTTTTTTTTTTAAAACACAGTTGAGGCGATGAGTCTTTTGAAGTCTTTAATTGGAAACAGTTGATGGAGTAAAGTGGAATAACAGATCCCAGATCCGCTTCTCCAGACATATCTCCCTCCCGTAAATCCAGGCCTCTTTTCTTTGACCTTCATATAGTCCAGTTTCGGCAGCAACCCCAGAAACAGCCTTTTAGAATGAAGCATGTGTGACCTTGCTTGATGGAAACGTTCAGTGAAGCCTAAGGATGAAAACTGAATTAGACTGAATCTAATATCAAAGACAAAAGGAAAATACCTGCGAAATTGGACAGAAATTATAACAAATTGGAATTCTGCCTGTCTCTGAACAGAAAATTAAAAAGTGTCAGAATATGTGACCAACTCTTTGAAAAGTAATAGGCAAAGACTACAGACTGAGCAAACACAGACACAGGGCTGTATTTCCCCAAAGCATCATAAGCCAGTGGTTTTTAAGATCGACTTATAGGCTTACAATACTTTAATGAAATCATACTGCACTAAAATTGGACAGGCTGTGCTCTTTCTGCACACATGAGGTAGAAGAAAAAAAAACGTATCTCATAATTCTTACACCATTCTTACAATTGCAAATTTCTGCTTTTTCAGTTAAATTAATTAAAGGTAACATGGACTTAATTTCAATTTGTTCAATCCACCTCACATTTAAAGATGAAGTTTACTTTATTTATATGTTAAACATGATTTTTTTTTTTTTTTTTTTTTTTTTTTTTTTGTGGACAACTTACCCAGGCTGTGGATCTGTAGTTCCCAGCAAACCTTGCAAGGGACTGCATTAGGAGAGAACATTTAAATATTAAGAGTCATTTTATGTTTGTTTGTTTTGTTTTTGTTTTGTTTTTTTCAGTAAAGGGAAGGTTAGTGTTTAAAGTTTATAGTTATGTTGGACATTTAGGAGTGCTAAGTCACTCTTACTGATCTAAATAATACACCAGTCCAAAATAAAAGTTTGTGTTGACATAATATATGTGTGTGTACTGTGTGTATAATTATTATGTATATATATAAATACACACACATGCATGTATATTTAAGAAAAAAATATTAATTATATATAAAATATTTATATTCATATATAATAATTTATATATAAATCTATATACAGTATATATACTTGAAAATATTTCTTAAATATATACAAGCATGTGTATGTATATATAAAAATAATTATACACAGTGCACCCACATATATTATGTAAACACAAACTTTTATTGGATGCGATTAATCGCGATTAATTGTTTAACAGCCATATATATGTGTGTGTGTGTGTGTGTGTGTGTGTGTGTGTGTGTGTGTGTGTGTGTGTGTGTGTGTGTGTGTGTGTGTGTGTGTATAATGATGGACAAAATTGACAGAAAATTTGTTAAACCTCTGTAACCAACCTTTTTTTAGATTAGATCAACATTAAAATAAATTGTTTCGATAAATGTAATAAAGTTATTATTAATTTCACCTTAATCAACAAAATTGTTGACACAACTAAACAGATTTATTTATTATTAACTAAATTAAATTGCGTGTAAAAAATTATATTAAATTTAAGTTAGGGTAATGAATTCTGTGTGTTTTGTAGATTAACCCAAAGGCATAAATACATTTTAAATTTAAAATTCTGTCATTATTTACTCACCCTCATGCGGTTGAATACCTATACCTTTAATTAATTAATTAATTAATTTTGGTGACCATTGAATTATATGGAAAAAAAATAACATTTCCCTAATGCCTTATTTTATGTTCCACAGAGGAAAGAATGTCATACTGTACATGAGGGTGAGTGAATGTTAAAAGAATTTTCGGGTGAACTATCCTTTATGTGTGGCTTTTGTGGCCACTGTGTCTAATTTTTATGCTTATGCTTTATCAACCTTCAGCGTTTGAAGTTCAAGTTTTATAGAAAGTTATATTATGTATTATGAATGAAACAGTGTTGTACTATGCAGTGAGGCCAGACAAAGGGAGACATACTGCTTACAGAGAGGGTGAACTTCAAAGCAGCAAGAAATCAAAGTTGGAGAAGAAAAATCGGGAAAGCTTGAGGGATTATACAGGATAATACCCAAGTGGTTTAGTTCTTTCCTTTACCTCTCACTAACTCTCTCTTTCTCTCATTTTCTGTCATTCTCAGTTGTTGGGTGGGCCTATAATGGGGACAAATGAGAGGGGCTGTCCTAAACAGGAGTGAAAGGAACAGCTGTTGAAAGTTTGGTATGAACTCCATACGAGAACAGACTGATGGAGGTCCTAATGGAGATATGATAGAAAATACAGTTTTTGAAATACTTGAGACAATATTAAATTAGGATGACACTGTTAGAGAGTTGTGTAACACTCAAGTGTCTACAAGTGCCTGACAACACACACACACACACACACTCAAGCCCACATCACTTACATGCACCTACATGCAAGAATCAAAGGTATTTGTTTCAAAGGGAGAGACGTAAAAAGAGAGAAAAAGAATAGCATATTCTTCCAGATTTATCTTCTTTCTTTCCGGAGCACAGTGAGTTCAGGCCCCTGTTTTCTTTCATCCACATGTAAATCGTGAAAGCTCATTTCCACAATACACCAATCATGTTGTGAAGATAGTAAAAGTACAACAACCCCACGGACATTGGAAGTTTGCAGTACGAGCAACATTAAAGCTACACTGTGTAACTCTTTTAGTTTATTCTTAGCTAAAAACACTTAGTTCTTTCAAAAATATATGTGCTCATTTAATATATGTTTACTTCGTTCAAGTAATAAAGTATTCTCGTGAGTGTATAATATACCATTGAAAATACATACGGGTAAGGGGTTCTAATGTCGGTTGCCATGTTGCCCCTCAATCTTGAAAGTACATTAGCCAAAGAGGGACATACACGCTAATGCAACCTTCACCTTTCGCGTTTACGTTTGAGTTAACACTCATGGATGAGGTCGACCTGGAAGCCATGTTAATCTTGGACTACATTGGCGACCGTAGGAGTTAAAACGAAATCGGAATTGAGAGGAATAGAAACTAATATTCACTGGATCGTCATGGGGGTAAAAATCACACAGTGTAGCTTTAAACAACACAGCACATAATACTTCTTGTAGGTCTTTCTCACACAACAGCTTGAATTTTACAGTCACGTGTTTCTTGTTTACTCGACAGATGCTTAGAAAGAGGGCAGTTCAGATGATCATTATAAACATGCTCTGTTCCCAGACTGATCTTTGCTGATCGTTGGTTGGAGACAAAATTGATTGTATCAAAGCTTTACAAAAATCAGAGATCAAAAGAATCAGAACAGCTGCGCATCAGATGACACATGTGCATTCACTTCACTTATTGTAGTCATGCCATGCAGGTGTTTTTATGCAGATCTTTTTTTCACGAGTCATTATTTCTTACGTTTGTTATTCATTAATCCTTCAAGTTTATGTGAATTTGAGTGTAAAGGACTGGACCATAGAAAAATATTCCATTTATTTTATGTGGGGGGAGGGGGTGGAGATTAATTTGTTCATTAATTCATTTAACAGAAGCAAGACTAATTTTCATATTGTCCCTTGCCAGTTTATTAAAAATCTGTGATCTAAAATGAACGTAAATCAAGTTATCACAAATTTCACATATAAAATTAAGCATTCAGACCAATATTCAAACCAACAGGTTACACAAACTAGTGATTTTTACATTAATGTATTTAATGCAAGTTCAAATAAAGTAATTGCTTTATAGCTTAATAACTCTAATCTAAAGTTCATACTTGACTAGACTAATGACACTTGTAATAAAAACTTGTACTAAAGCTGCATTCATTTAATATAACAACATATACCTAAAATTTAAGACATGACATAAAAAAAACATGTGATTTTTTTTTTTTTTTTTTTACAGATTACCTGGGATATAATACAATTTCTGGAATCATTTTCTTTCACTTTGGGAATATTCTGTTAGCATATATGTCTTCTAACCCCTAAAATAATCACACAAGTGTCTGCATCCAGTAAAAGCAGGGGTGTTAAAGGTTAAAATGGACTTGGCATTCCTTCTGGATTTTTTTTCCCCCCAGCCCCTGTAGCAGGGGTACACATGCGTACAGAGAGTGTGGGGCAGGAGGCGGGATGTCCTACTTTAGGAGGGAACGTGAAATTTCAAAGACTAGTGGCCCCTTCCTCAGAATTCACCACATGCTTTCATTCTTTCTGCTTGTCTACCCATTCTGTTTTTTTCCCATGGAAATGAACACATCCACACACACACACACACACACTCACAGATCACATGGGATCAGTATAATGGAATAACATTTCCTTCAGACAAAAGGAAATATGTGAAGGATAAGATTTTCTACTGTACTACTTTTGTATAGTATTTTGTATATTAAGTAGGCTGTTTGTGTATCAGGGCTGAAAACTCATAAAATGACAAGTCTAAGAAAAAAACTCTTGTCTTTTTCGCCCTGCCTCTCTTTCTCATTCCCTCCCTCTCTCAGAGTAACCATGTGCTTTTCGTGTCAGTAGACACATTTAACCCTCTCCTCAGAATAACCGCTGCACAGACAGCTGTCTCTTTTTCTCTTTCTTTTTCTTTGAATTCTCCTTCACTCACTCCTGCTGTGGTGTTCTTTGTGTCCATTCTCTGCAGGTTTTTTTTTTCCTCTTCATGGCACTAAACTTTCCTGTAGAAGAATTTATGTAACCACAACAGGACAGAGACCTTAAACGCATAAATGCTGGAGGAAGTCACAACATAAAAACGTCCAACAAGAAAGTTTTGAACGGTGGGAGCAACTTCAAAAGTCTGAGGATTACTGAGAGAAAAGAAGGACCATCAGGCTGAAAGAGCGGGACCATGCCGGGCTGTCAAATCCGGACTGGGTTTGTGCCAGTTGTGCTGATCTATTTCTTTCTGCTGTTGGCATCTGATTCAGGGAATGCACGCATGATCAGGAAGAGGGGACTCAACCAAAAGGTGAGGTGTGTGTGTGTGTGTGTGTGTGTGTGTGTGTGGGTGCACGCACTTGACTGACACTAGACGCCTCTTATACTCATCAAGGCTGCATTTATTTGATAAGCGGCCACTTTTTTTGAAGAAATATAGTACACTAATGTACACTGTTTTTGAAAGAAGTCTGTTATCAAGAATTGTTTTTATGTTTTTGAAAGAAGTCTGTTATTCTGAACAAGGCTGCATTTATTTGATCAAAATACAGAAACAATTTTAATATTGTGAAATAAAATTAAAATAACTCTTTTATACTTGAAAATGTAATTTATTCCTGTGATGGCAAAGCTGAATTTTCAACATCATTAGGCCTACTCCAGTCTTCAGAGTCACATGATCCTTCAGAAATCATTCTAATATGATGATTTAGTGCTCAAGAAACATTTCTTATAAATATCAATGTTGAAACTGTGTTATATTTTGCATTTATTTGAAATAGAAACCATTTGTAACACTATAAATGTATTTTACTTTTGATAAATGTAATACGTTTTAAAAAGTATAAACATAAAACTTACCGGTACTTACCGTATACTGGTATTGAATGATATTATTCACTCACCGTATTTATTATGATATTGCATGGCACTATGGTGTACATACAAAAATATGGTATTACTAAGCTATTACAAAAAGTACATTAAAAGTGTAACTTTTTTGGCACTTTTTGAATGGAATGGAAAATATTTTAGTGCTGGGCAAGAAAAAAGATCCATTTATAATTATACTATCTTTTATATTTGTATTTATCTATATATTTTTTCCTATTAATTCAAATACATGTGCAAATATGCAATCTGATGTGATAATTGCATGATTGTCATGTTCATACCATATTTTGGTATCAAGGTAGTGATTGGTACCAACCATAATGATATACCATGGTATTTTCATAGTACTATGGTACATGTTTAAAAAATGGCATGATACCATGTCATACCATATTCATACATTTGATCGGGAAAATGGTAATGCCATGGACGGTACTCTTTTGGCCCTTTGTTGGTAGTGTAGGCAGAGGATGGCATCTGTGAGACTTTTAGGTCCACAGTGGGGGTGAGTAATGAATACACTGTGTCTCTGTGACTCCAGAGTTGCTGTGCTTACGCTCGAATAATCAGACAGTATATGTATTGTGTGTGCAACAGAAGCACAAGGACTTTAGGCAGCAGGATTCTGACCCTCTGCTCATTAATCCCGATAAGTCTACATTTGATTGATAACAATTAACAAGGGATGGCACGGTGGAATTTGTGCCGGATGGATATCCCTTCCCAACTTACTGCATTCAAGAGTTATTCTCATTATACGGCTCCTCTGTGGAATTCACGATTGACAAGATTTACAAACGGATCCGTCCATAGGAAATGAAGCGTGCCCAAAGTAACCTTCTCGTAATTCATATTTGTATCATGTTAAGTGAGCTGTCTACTTTTTGATTTTGTCTTTAAAAGTCCGCTCATTCATTTTTATTTGTTAATTTATCATTCCATTAGGCATTATGACAAGTAACATCTGCTATATTCCCTAACTGTCCTCTCTTTCTTTTTCTTGGTGTGAACTGCATGATGAAGCATGGGTATATAGACACAGTATACAGTGCTCAATGAATCCTAATAGGTTCACAATGAGGGATATTGAGATCATTCCACTTATGTGACCTCTCTTAATAAAAAAAAACAGCAATAACAGGAGTTAGAAAAGTAGATGAGCTGTTTTTTTTTTTTGTTTTTTTGTTTTGTTTTTTGGAGTAGAGAGAAAGTGGGTTCGAGCCAGCATTCTGTATTTTCTGGGTGGGCCTGAATCAGTCCAAAAGCCATCATTGTCCAGCTGGCTCCCAGCTCACTCATGACTGCGAACAACCATGGGCTATTAATCCTTTCAAAGCATTTGCTTAAAAATGCTTGTGACTGTTTTACTCTGAATCAGAATGTAATCAATCCATGAGCTTGTTTTGTAGGGTTTGGATTGCTAAAGTAAAACAGAATGATTATAAAGCTGAACACTCATTCATCTTTGTAAAGATAGCGATTACAAAAGACTAACGTGGAATCAACTTTTTTCAGCATATAACAGCTCAGTCTGTGTCTCTGTAGGACATGTAAAGGCATGTGAGTGGTCATCTCAGCTCTGCTGTATCCTCACAACCCCATCAATATCTGAGATCCACAGTGACGATTAACAAGCCAAGGGCGAACGGTTCAAACGCTGACAGAGATGATGACAGATGTTTTAGAGCAACTTGTCAACAACGTCCTGAGGCGATGCGAAGTGTCTGTCTTCCTCTTTCAGGTTCTATTTGCTAGTAGACTCTAAATCTACAGTGGAGTATCTGCTTGCATGGCAGGTTATTTCAAACTTGATGGAGCTGTAAATGTTTTGCACCATAAATAGCATTTACAAGAGGATAATCATACACTTTTAGTTTTTGCAAGATATTTATTCATTTGGAACTTAAAGTATTTGATTAACACCCTGGAACTTGTTGGAAGCTTCTTGTTGTCCTAAGCTAACTTCATGACAGTCATTTAGGGAATCATCTTTATAAGTATAAAGTCTTGAAGAAGAACTTGACTGTAGTGGTGTTTAACTCCAGCTAATACCCAACATGAGTTCAAGCTAACGCTGCAGTCATGTGTTCTGATGCAGTTCAACATTAATCCCAGTCAGCTGAGATAGAAATAGCAGTTTCACCAGAAAATGAAACATAAACATGTCTAACAGTTGAAAAAAAAAAATCTATAGATGCAGAGGCTATATTCCCATGCCCATCTGCAATGTTTAGATAAAATAGCCTATGTGCACTTTTCATTAAGAAATTTGGTAACACTTTAGAATACAGTTCCTTTGTTAATGAATAACTACACTAGAACCAATAAGTAACACAATCTAGTATTAACTAACAAGAAACTCTGATTAATGAACTTAAGTAAGTAATAGCGCACAGATGAAAGTGGTACTTCACTATTAACTAATCAATAACTACTATTTTTTTCAATGCTTCGAACTACTGAAAAAGTTTATTAACAATCTAGTAACTAAAAAAACTCTGATTAACGAATTAGTAAGTAGTGCGCAGATGAAAGTGTTACTACATACTTCTGTGGGAATTCTGTGCGCTATTACTTACTAATTCGTTAATCAGAGTTTCTTGTTAGTTCATAATACAGTAGTTAAAGGGTTAGTTCACCCAAAAATGAAAATTCTGTCAGTATTTACTCACCCTCATGTTGTTTCAACCCCGTAAGACCTTCGTTCATCTTCGAAACACAAATTAAGATATTTAAGATATTAAGATCGCTCCTGCATACAGTCCATAGGCTTCTTGAGGGACTGGCTCTTGCTGTCCTCGAAAAGTCATTAAAGACATCGTTAAAATAGTCCAAGTGACTACAGTGGCTCAATCTTAAGTTTATCAAACGACGAGAACACTTTTGTGCGCAAAAAAACAACAAAAATAACGACTTTATTTCAACTATCACTTCCTTCTCCATGAGCCTGTAAGTCAGTTAACGTAGTGTGATTGCGTAGCTACGTCACACGTAGGCTCACTATTGGCTGATGCTGGTCATGTGTGTGTGATGCGTGTGACGTACAATAACAGAAGCTTACGCTATTAAACTAGTAACCTGACTCGCGCAGAGGGAGAAATAAACGAATAGTTGAAATAAAGTCGTTATTTTTGTTGTTTTTTGCGCACAAAAGTGTTCTCGTCGTTTGATAAACTTAAGATTGAGCCACTGTAGTCACTTGGACTATTTTAACGATGTCTTTAATGACTTTTCGAGGACAGCAAGAGCCAGTCCCTCAAGAAGCCTATGGACTGTATGCAGGAGCGATCTTAATATCTTAAATATCTTAATTTGTGTTCCGAAGATGAACGAAGGTCTTACGGGGTTGGAACAACATGAGGGTGAGTAAATACTGACAGAATTTTCATTTTTGGGTGAACTAACCCTTTAATAGGAACCGTATTCTAAAGTGTTACCAGAAATTTTGCCCATTACACTGTAAGAAAAAGTTGTTGCCTAAATAACACTGAGTCGAATATTGTATAACATAAAACAATTTGAAAGTTTCTGAAGAAAACGAGAGTGGTGCTTGCCATGGTAAAACTCAAGGTATTGTTGCTAGGGTATTCTAGGCAGTTTTCTGGGTTGTTAGGCATTGATATTGCTGGAGTGATCCGGGTGTCTCCAGGGTGTTAGTTACTTTGTGGCTACTATAAGCAGTTTCTAGTGTGTTCTAGGTGGTTGCTAGGGCATTGCTAGGGTGATTTGGGTGGTGTTATACAGTACTACAATAAGTTTAAGGGGAAGGGAAAAAAATCATTTCTCATGTACAGTTTATTTACCTCAACCAACCTCAATCGGGAAATAGTTTATCAGGAAAAGAGTTGAAACACTAAAACAAGTGACCTTAACCCTAGCTCATCAAGCTTTCGGTTCCCATCTTCAGATCTGCCAATCATACAGACCCCATCCTACTCACTCCATTTAGCTCAACTAAGACTGAGCCAAGCCTCTGAAGCACCTAAGAAGCTGTAAAATACCCAGAACTCAGCAGGAAATTAACATGCAGACGTCTAGACTTAAATCACAGCACAATGGAGGAACTTGGAGAGAGAGAGGAAAGGGGGCTATTTAGTTTTCCTCTCATAATTATCTTAATGATTGCTTAGAAGGCCACTCTACAGAGTGCTAAGTATGTCAACATGTATTTAGTTCAAATCTTATTGTTCATACTAATAGGGGCCTCAACTCAGTGAACTTGAAGGATGTTGAGCAGTAACAGGGTGGAGTTACAATTTACATGGGAAGTAAAGGATGTTATGTGGCCTCTGGAGGGATGAGGGAGTGTAATTTTGCAGTGCTTAAACCAGCATTGGTGAAATTAAAATAATAGGCTGCTTTTAGTTAATAGTGCACACATTTTTCACCAGACAAGGACACACCTCTTTTCGAATGTTTTGCTTGCATTTGTGTTAAAGGGGTGATAAAATGGTACATGGAGTTTTACAAGTTGATTGTACTGAAATGTGTGTTGGCAGTGCCAGTACACAACCATCATATAATGATAAAAAGTCCATCCAGTGTTTTTGTTTTAATCTCCTTATATGTTTTCCCCGGCCTCGAAATTGAGCCATTCATTTTTGTGACGTCAATAAAACGGACGCCCCTCCCACAATTGTTGATTGACAGCAGCATTTCAACACAGACCCACCCTGAGCGAGCTGTCATCATAGTCCGTCATTGTTGATACGCTGTCTAAGCGATTGTGGTGTTCTTTCTTCGGTAATAACGAACACAGCAGTCATTTTGATGTTCCTAAATCCGAACCGCTGAAGACGCAGTGGCTGAGTTTTGTTTCGAAGGTAATATTCCCCACGAGCAACGTCAATGCTTTCATGTTTAAGCGCATCCTTTCTCACCAGAAGACTGATTTATAAACGAGGGTAATTATAAAGCTGATTTTGCTATGAAGCTGCTCCTGAAAAAAGAATCGGTGGCGACTATTTATGTTCCCGCTGCACCTCCAGAAGAAGTGAGTGTAAAGTTTTATTAACCTTTATATTAATCTTTGCAAATCGCGGAAAAAAGTTTTTCATGACCATTAGTTGTAACGTCAATCTGTCAACGAACTAACGTATACATCAGTAAACACACAGCATTCAGAAACGTCCTGTTTGAGCCTTAGTTTTCGAAATTCTTTGCGGCCGTCATCTTGTTCCGGGTCCGACTCCGGTTCAGATTGATACGGTTGCACAGATGTGTCCTCAGAGACTCCTGCTGTCATTCTTTCTCTAAAATATACCTTCAACTGTTGTCAAGGCAACACTCCACGTGCGTTGTATATCCAGGCGACAACATTCTAATCTGAAAGCTGAAGCCTACCCGGAAGTGCGAAAAACTGCAATACATCTCAAATCCGCTTGAAGCCGGTCCCAAAAGGGAGCAAATATCCATGGATATCATGTTAAAATCTCAATTTTCACAGCATAAATTCATATGTTTACAGTTTGGTCCCATGGACTTTTATTGTAATCTTTAATATGTTCCGAATGCCTGACAACTGCGAGGGGAGTACATTTTTTTCTAATTCGTTAGTTTAGGACGTATTTAGATAACAAATAAGGGCGGTTAACTTTGATTGACAGTTGATAACGGGCTGCGCCGAGTGAATTTGACGTCTCGGCCATGATCTGACACAACACATCATACCACCTCTGTATCCTTTCTGAAACTTTTGTATCTTGTATTTCCCAAGATTTTCCAGTATGGCGCCGCCCATACCCCCCATAAACAGCCTCAACCCCGTTCTTCAGAGAGTCTATGGGTGACATCACAGAGGCTTTGTCCATATTTTTTACAGTCTATGGTTGTATCAAACGCCATCAAAACAGAGGTGCGGAGTGAGCAAAGCTCATTATCATTTAAAGGCATATGCACTGAAACGGCGTGCTGAAAACAGAGGTGTTTTTGACCAGGTAAAATTAATATTTTCTTAAAATACTAATGATAATTTTTAATAAAGGTATATTACAAAGTTTTCATTTAGACCCTAGACATTCATATTAACTTACAAAATTAGTTAATATGTAGAAAAATGGCATTATATGGCCCCTTTAAGAAACTAGCAAAAGCAGCATCAAACTGTCAAACATCAATCCTGTGTTGTTAATTGAAATATTAGCATCATTGTCAGATCAAAGCAGAGGACCGGAACAAACTGTTTTGATATCTTACAAGCAGGGACAGAGAATTTGAGAGAGATAAGCAGAAAGACATATACAGTTTAGCATCGGGGGACCTTCCAGACAGGAAGAGCACACTTCCACTTCCTCTTGAGGAAATATAATCTGTATGTTAAATAAACAAAGGCATGATTCTAACCAGGATTAAATAAATGTGAGAGTAAAGACTTTGCCTTTTACATATTTCAGATAAATGTTTTGATAAATTGGTTTTATCATTGATAATAAGAATTGAGAATCAAATCGGCATATTCAAATTAATGAATACTCATGTGACTCTTGAAGAGTGGAATAAGGATGCTGAAAATTCAGCTCCACCATCACAGGAATAAAATAAAACCATATCAAAACAGAAAATAGTTATTTTAAATGGTCTTAATATGTAACACATTGTTAATCAAATAATTGCAGCCTTGGTGAGCAAAAGAGACTTCACATTAAGTCTTACTGACCCTGTGTGCTCTTCTACTCTGTAAAAAGACAATCTAATCTAATTGCAAAAACAACCGCAATGGGCTCATGCCATTTGCTTTTATTTTAAAAGTCTGTTTGAAAGCTAAGCTCCAAACTTGCCAAGTGAACATGCTGAGTTTTTAAGATGCATGCAGTTCACAAACCCATAATTTAATTAGCAAACAAAATCACAGCCACATTTCGACTGTAATAAAAGACTCTCTGAAGAAGAATGAAGCTCTACAAGTCTGCATTTTAAACCGATCTGGGCTGGATTTTCAGCAGCATTTTAGTATATACTTGGCCACGGTAATAAAGGGTGTACAAAAAAAAAAAAGAAAGAGCGAGAGAATGGAGGAGGGCTCTCAGAATAGAGTTCACCCCTAAAGAGTACCTCTAGTGCAAACTGAAACCTGGCTCAGGCAGATCTATGAGCCCATTGAAGAACCCATGGGAGGAAGAAAACTATAGAGTAGAAAGGCCCAGATTGGATAAAAAGCCTTTTTCCTTAGCCAGCATCTGTATGAGAGGTATTATGTTCCTTAACAGTGTTCCTGTTATATTGGTTATAATAACAGCGCTAAATCAGAGAAAACAGTGTCACAGCTATACGAGACATAAAACTTTGTCCTTGGAAACACTGCATTTCTGACAGCTCTTCCAGGGAACTAAAACCAGTGCTACTTTTGTGTCTCGCGTATAACACTGCTTAGGGCGATTGCGAAGTTTTTCCCTTTTCTTATTAGATATTATCTAAATCTATAACCATAAATGAATTTTAAAAAAAACGAACTAAAATACAATAAAATACACAAAAAAATTATTTTTAATTGATTTCTTAGAAACACTGCTAATATTTGAAATCAACCCAAACAAACACAGCCCTCCCTTCATTGCTCATTGCACAAACACAAAATGCAAGCGTGGATGTCTCCTTACGTGAAGAGAAGTAAAAAATGAATTAAAGATACCTCACGAACGACAAGGAAGAACAAAATACGAACACACAGTACACAACACAAGAGTTTGTTGTTATTCGGCAGCAGCATACCGGCTCCAGACAAATAATGACAATTAAACCTGTCCTGTTACATCTAACATTACAACAACAGCATATTTTGGTTCTGTGTAACATAGAAAAACTGATGTTCACGTATGAATCAAAAACAAAGCAAACTCTGTGTCCGTTTTCAGGCCGTCCCGCTTACCGGCAGGTCTCTCTAACGCTGGAAAGCTGTTTTAATATTAACGCAGGTCTTAAAGCTCTCGCCTGATCATAAGATGTTCCTCTGACCTTTTCTCTATTGTAATGTCTCTCAGCGACCTCTCTTTCTACAGTTTTTCTTCAAATTTCCCTCTTGCTCACTCTCTGTGGACATGCCCCCTACTGCTGATTGGCTATAAAGGCCAATTTATACTTCTGCGTAGGGTACGGCGCACAGACGCGTACCATACCGCGTACCCTTCGCCGTAGCCTGACGCGCACCTCCTCAAAAATGTAACTACACGCCGCAACAACGCGGACCGCAAGATCTGTGATTGGTCGGCTTGGTGGCATTGCATTTTCTCCTACGCATTTCCGCACGTACCATCTCCTCTGACGTCTTCTCTCGTTTCTGCCTTTTAGTTTTAGTAATTTCACTAAAGTGAACTGTTTTTCCACCTCAATAAGCTCCAACTCCAACATGATCCGCTCTCTTTCAGTCGCCATTGCTTGTAGTAACCTAGCCGCGAGGAATCTAAACACAGTGGAACATTAAAACCCTCCGCCGCCAACTAGCGTTTCGGAGCAGTACTGCAGAGCAACCAAGACCTGAAAGCAGAAGTATAAATGCTCACGACGGCATCGCCTACGTGCGTAGCCTAGGCCGTACACTACTGCGTACCCTCGACGCAGAAGTATAAATTGGCCTTAAGTGTGTTGTGGTGCAGTCCAGCATTTTTCAGAAATCACTGACGGGTCCTGATCAGCCTGTGTGATGGTTTATTTTCCCCTACTATCTCTTACATAAGTTATCTATCTCTCAGGACTATGAGTACCCCAACCATCCTCAGACCACTCAGCACCAGAAGAACGACCGCTGTCCCCCGCCGCCCCAGATGCTTCCCGAGCGGGCCTGTGAGGTGCCGGGTTGCCGGTCAGATTCTGAGTGTGAGAGACACAAACGGTGCTGTTACAACGGCTGCATCTACGCCTGCCTGGAGTCAGTGCAACCTCCACCCGGTGAGAAAACACACTTTGTTCTGCTCAATAATCACTACAAGCAACCCCACAGACACACACATTTGCTTTAGCAGAGCAAATGGATTTTACAATGAATTGATCCTCTCATGAGGTGTGAGTTACTGAGCAGGGTGTGTGTCAGGTAAATCATGAGTACTTTTGGCCATGCTTATAATGTGTATTGATTTGTTTTTGGTCAGTGCTGGACTGGTTGGTTCAGCCCAAGCCGCGGTGGTTAGGAGGGAACGGCTGGCTTTTAGATGGACCAGAGGAGGTTCTGCAGGGTGAGTATCGATTAATCAATGAATTAGTGGACAGAGTGACTCACTATTATTTGTTGTTTGGAACAATATTAGAGTTTTGAATTGTATTGAATTTAACGTGAATGAAAACAAGGTGCTGCAATCACATGCAGATCACATGTAATTTTCACAACTTTCAAACCTGTTTTATGCGTTTTTTTATGCGTTTATGCCTGTTTATGAGTTTTTGCTGAAAGTTTTTGGAAAGATGTTTCATCAGCTGAACACTTCTACCTAACAGGCTCATTTTTATTCTTGTCAACAATTAAATAAAACACCACCCTGACTAATGTCTATTCATGTCCAAAAATCAGTTGCACTTTATTTTACAGTATACATGCACTACATACAGCTACTTACAGTGTACTTACCTTAGAAAGTATAGCAATACAAGGTAACAGGGTAAGGTTAGGTTTAGGGATCAGTTCAGGGGGTTAGTGCCTCGTTATTACCTAGTTATTATAATTCCTATAATAAGTACATGTATGGAACATGTGTAACAGGGCTATAAAATAAAGTGCTACCAAGAAATCTATTAGAAATAAGAACATTTCGAAAATTGAGAAAGGCTAATAAATAATTAAATCATAAAAAATATTAAAATAAAACAAATAACTTAACAAATAAATAAATAAATATATAATAAATAAATAATTAACAAATACATACATATAAACACACACACATACACATATTTTATAATTTATAAATATAATGTATAATATATTTGATTTTATATTATAGACAATATTTATTTATTTTATATAAAATTATTTTATATTTATTTTTTAAATAATTTTTAGATTTAATATTTTATGTTATGCTATATAAAAGATGTATTTGCTTATCTGCATGTTACCATTAACCAACATTGGAACCCTGATCACGTGACAAAGATTTTTAAATATAAACCTAACATTTTAGGGGGTTTAAGGGGTTTGGCCATTTTTATTTTATTTTATTTATTTATTTTTTGAGGAATATATATAATATCTGTGAAAACTCTCCAGAATGGTCTAACTGGCCCATTCTAGCAGCCAAACTTTGACCCCTCTGTATATACATCCCTAGCAGTGACACTGCCACCTGCAGGTAGTTTACTGGCAGTATACACACATATGCACACTTTGCCTGTGATAAAACATTCTGCTGCTCAAACCAATATTCCCATAATAATACAACATATATATATATATAACATATATTGGTAAACTGGTTTGAATAGATATGCATAAACCAGTGACTTGCTTTTCTGTGTTTGTGTAGCTGAGGCCTGCAGCACCACAGAGGATGGAGATGAGCCTTTGCTCTGCCCAACTGGTTACGAGTGCCACATCATAAACCCAGGAAACCCCTCTGCTGGGATCCCAAACCGAGGCCAGTGCATCAAACAGCGTGGAAACTCAGGTCTAAAATGGCTCCTCCATCCAATTGTTGATTCATACATCCATTCCTCTGTCCACTCAAACATGTGTTTACATTATATGGTGGTTATAAACATTGTTCCAGTAAACACCTAAGCAAGATTACATTCAACATACAACAACAGATTGAATTAATACATTTAAATCAAATATAAACTCATTTAAATGTTCTCCCTCTAGATGGACGTAGCCTGAGACACAAGTCCTTCAAAGATTACAAGGATTATTTAGGTCAGTGTGACCACCAATTTATTTTGTGTTTCAGCTGTAGGAAGGGGGAGAATAAAAAGCAGCCATACTGACAATGATTTTATCTTTATTCATCAGGAAGTAACTCCAACAATGCAGTGAGCTATGAGAAACATCCACACAAGCACTTGGGTTGAGAGGTGAGTTGGGTTTAGTTGAGTTTTACCATTGCATATGAATCCTGATTTTTGTCATTTCTGTTTTACAAGAGGGATTATCTTTTTTTCTCATTTAGGTGACTGAATGTGGGTTCCATTTTAGAGGACGGTAGTAACCCCACCCATCAAATCCAACATAACTGGACAAGCCTTTCTCTTCAGCTTAAACCAGAGATCATTTCACATCTGGTGCTATTTTCCATGGCTGCTTAATATGGAGACAGAAATGGAAAGTTAAAATTCCCTACCTCTTACAAAAGCCAAAAAACCGAACAGAAATGATCAAAGAGCTCATCTGTCTTATGTATGCATAGCTTCGGGTAAAAAGCACATTCCCTCAGAATTAACTATATTTGAAAGTTTTGAGAATAATACTTTGTGTGGTTTTTATGCTGCTGAGTCTGAACTTTTTTTCTTTAAAAAAAAAAAAAAAAAAAAAAAATCATGTGTTTAAGTGTTTTTTCTCGACCATAACCAAAACAGCAGTTCAATTCTAGCTGTGTTCCATCACTGTAAAATATTTGTTTTTCATATGGTGCTTCAATCCAAAACTGCAGTTATTTGTTGTTTACTGTGACTCATTGTCCAGGTCTGTGTTTTCTCCACTTCTCTCTGATAAGCTATAAGAGTCTGACAAGTGGGACAAACCACAGTCTTTAATAAATCAAGACATTTGAAATTGGTGCTGCATATTACTCCATTGTAATTCCAAATAAAACAGTTGACAAAATATATCTTTGTCGTGATATGTTTTTATACGTGGTACAAGCGAGGTTTGAATGTAATGAAGAGAGATGTCCTCTTCAAATTTTATTCACAGATTTTATCCAGCAAACCTTTACTTTAAAAAAATAAAAAGGTAGCTATATAAATATGAATAGTATGTTTAATGAAACCATCTTGCATTTATTTTGTTAAATATTGTGGTGTAAAATACACACATTTCCTCTCTCAATTTTATGGGAAAATATACTAGCTTCACTAATGGTTGCACTTTATTTTACAATAGGTGCACTTATTTTCAGTGTACACCTACAGTAAGAAAGTACGGTAACTGGGTTAAGGTTAGGTTTAGGGGTGGGTTCAAGATTAGTACTGTACCCAGTTATTGTAATAACTGTACATATAGGCTAATGTACATGGGGGACAGGACATACCTCACTAATGAAGATGAAAAGTGCTTTTAATTTATTTATATTTTGACCAAATTTCACATTCATAAAGGCAAATTTATAAGACTTTATGGTTTTGTTGACTGGAGTAGGTAGGCTACATCAGAGATAGGCAACAAGTTTTCGTTATTTATGTTATTTATTTCTATATTACTTTATTTACTGTTTTATAAGTGGTTAATTTTTAATATTTGCAAGTGAATGAAAGAGTGAGATAATGTTTCTTGAAGAATAGGCTACAAAGCTAGTGTAAGCTTTCTTGAATCTTGAATGAGTATATTTAAAAAAATGTAACATTAATAATCTAATTCATGTAATTATATTCTTATTATAGAATTAACTTGTATGTAAAATTACTTATAATTAGTTTCGTGTTGTTTCGGGACCTTTATTTTGAAATTACTTTTCGGTAGGCGTGGGTTTCTCTTCCGGGGTCAAGAGTAACCAACGTGGTGGATCCTGCTGCACAACGTGTGTACTAACTTACTTCTAAGTGGAAATATAAACATCTGAAAGAGAATAAAATACACTCGAAAAGAGGGTAAGAAACGAGATTGGGATTTTGTTATTGCATTCCGTTCTTCTCGGATCATACGGTATTAAGGCTGTATCACCTAAATAAGTAGAAAGTTGGTTAACCTAAGTCACACTCACATCAGAAATAAACCATAACATGATACGGGAGCCACTTTTTAAAAATATTCTAACAAATATTGATATTTAAACGGGTAACGCTACGTTTATAGTTAAATGAACTCCTCGTATAGTTTTCTTCACGAGTGACCAGTTCACACTGAGTCAAATAACGTTACTTGACCATTATATTAACTTACCGCTTCTTTGACAAAAACAATGTTATTATGATGTCTATATATTTCAGATCAGCGATGGGGGAGTTTAAAGTTCACCGGGTTCGGTTCTTTGATTACATGCCGTCAGCAATCAGAGCCCTGGCTTTCAACCAGCAGAACGAAACGATGGCAGTGGCGAGGATGGACGGAGCTGTGGAGATTTTCCTCTGTTCAGACAGATTTTTCCAAGGAAAGGTACACGTTAAGTAATGCTTTGTCATATTTATCAAATCAGTGATCATAGACATCTTTATATTGGTTCCAGAGCTGTTGAAACAATGGTTTTTGACCAGCAAACAGTGTGTTTAAGATGCTTAACTATGTTTCCTATGTCCACAGATCATCCCTGGCAGAGAGCAGTGTGGGATTGAAGGACTGACATGGGTTGGTGAGCGTCTGTTCAGTGCAGGACTAAACGGTCAGATAACTGAGTATGACCTGATAAACCAGAGAGTGAAATACACCATAGATGCATATGGAGGGCCAATCTGGGCCATTACAGGCAATCAACAAGGAACACACGTAGCGGTAGGTTTGCTTTCTTTAAGGTTTTTTTTTCACCCAAAAATGATCCCATAATTAACTCACCCTCAAGTAGGGATGCACCGATCCGATTGTTTTGCCGGATCGGGTATCGGTCAGACGAGCCTGGTCCAAATCTGATATTTTGCGTATGCTATTCTGTTATTTTTAAGCCCCACAAAAGGCACAAAAACATTATAAAGCACCATAATGTTTTTGTGCGCTATATTATAAGTGTTCTGAAGCCATTATATAGTATAATGTGAGATGTATATTAATATTTAAGTCATTAAATTCAAGATCATGTAAACTTTTCCCTCCGCTGCGGCTGTCAGTCACTCTCCATTCAGCATCGTCACCGAAGGCAACGCGCTCCTGCCTCATGCTAGTAAACGCATTATCAGAGATGTTGGTGCAAGAGGGAGGGGAACTTATTTTGATTAAAGACTACGAGGGCACATGAAACATACACTTATAGTAAATATTATATTCCATAAGTAAGAATTGTCCATTTTTGTAGGTTGGTTGTGAAGACGGAACTGTGAAATTGTTTGCCGTGAATGAAGACACAATACAGTTTGAGAGAAATCTGGACAGGCAGAAAGGTGAGTTTCAGATGCATGTCTTGAATGGTTAGTTTATTAGAAAATAGAAAACGTTTAAACATCTGTCGACCTTATTCCATAGGCCGCATCATCTCTCTGTCCTGGCACCCATCAGGCTCCAAATTAGCTGCTGGGATGATAGATATGATCCAGATTTTCAATGTGGAGACAGGTAAAAAGAATTTGTCTTTCTTCCAAAACACCTTATTGCAATCATGTAGAATGAGTACATGAGCTGGAGAACTTTAATGTAGTTATGTGTGAAATGTTTTTTTTTTTTTAGGCCAGTCTATTCACAGAATGCTGACTGACAGGGGGATATCCCGCAGTAAGGAGTGCATGGTGTGGTGTGTGGTCTACCTCTCGGATGGGACCATCATCAGTGGAGACTCTGGGGGAATGGTCAAAATGTGGAATGATCACACTGGTACACTAATCAAAAGCCATAATGTTTCAAAATGTGACGTGCTGGCTTTATCGGCCTCTCAGGTGAGGAGATTGCTGTGAATTTGCAGTCAAATTCATGACTTTATAGGCTAGCTTTTAAAATATTTTTATAGAAGTCTCTTATGTTCACCGAGGCTGTATTTATTTAATTAAAAATACAGCAAAAAGTGTAATATTGAATTGAATTTTCAGCAGTGTCAGTGCCATTCTAATATTCTGATTTGGTGCTTAAGAAACATTCCTTATTATTATTAATGTTGAAAACAATTATGCTGTTTAATATTTTTGTAGAAACCATGATGCATTTTTTTCAGGATTATTTGGTGAATTTAAAGACAGAAATAGAAATCTTTTGTAACATTTTTTATGTATTTACTGTCACTTTGATTCTTTTAATGCATTCTTGTACATATAGAGTACATGACATACTACAAGGAAAATTCTTATTGTACCCTCTTGAATGACAGAATGAGGACAGCTTTGTGGCCGGGACATCCGAAGGATTTGTGGTACAGTTCCAGTTCATCTCTTCGGTTCTGGAAAAGAATGACAAAGAATGGGTCAGAACCAGAACATTTAGGAACCACACTCATGATGTCAGAGCCGTGGCGGAGATCACCACGGCTGTGGTTTCGGGAGGTGGGTTTTTTTTTTAGATGATTCGAACAGATCTGCCTTCATTACACAATCCATCACATGTCTGAAGTATTTTCGTTTAAAAGAGCTTTCTCGTCTCAGGTATGGATACACAGCTGGTCGTGAGACCTTTATTAGACAAGATTGAAGTGAAGTCATCGGCCTCTGCCTTCCAGAAGATTATCTTTCCTCATGTGAGTATTGTGAAGTTACTGTGAAATTGTGGCATGCACATAGAAAACGTGTTTGTAATTGACTCTTAAAACTTTTTCTGCTCTTTTTCATTGCAGAGGAGTCTGGTGTCCTGTGCAAGAAATGCAGGCCTGATTCTTTTCCAGTACCCTGGTCATTTGGAGCTTTGGAGACTAGGAGAGAGTGAAGGACAAGGTGAAGATGTTACTCAATGTGATATTTATATTGACTACCAGTTAGATGTTTGAACTCACCTAATCTTTCTTTACAATTACCATTTCCCACATTTTAGAATGATAAAAAGTTAATCAAAAGCCAGGAAGCGATGTAAATAGAATTGTGGGAATTACACATGATCTTTCAGAAATCATACTAATATGCTGATTTGGTGCTAATTAATCTTTTTGTGGAAGCCATTTTTTTTTTCAGGATTCTGTGATAAATAAAAGGTTCAAAAGACTCTTCAACATTTATTAGAAGGGAGAAAACTTTTTGAACATTATAAATGTTTTACTGTCAACTCGAGTTGTGATGCTAAAAAATCAGCTGTCATCACAGTAATAAATTACATTTTAAAGTGTATTAAAATAGAAAAGTTATTTTTAAATTGTAATACTGTTTCACTTTATTACTGTTCAAACGCAGCCTTGATGAGCATAAGATACTTTATTCAAACACATTAAATAACATTATGCCAACCCCAAACCTTTGAAAGGTGGTGCGTGTAGTGACTAATGGCGCTTTTCCACTGCTGGTACGGCTCAATATGGTTCGGCGCGGCACTGTTCGGGTCGCTTCGCTTTTCCACTGTGTGGTACGACTCGGCTCAGCACGGCTCGGTTTGCTTTAGCTTGGTTTGCTTTTACACTGCAGTTAGTACTGTTTCAAAGTGGGTGGGATTTAGTCTGATCATTATAGTTTATCCACTCCTTGGCAACCAACGAGAGGAACGTCTGCACTTTGTTCACTGACCACAATTCAGCCATTCCTTACCGTACCTTACCATGCAGTTGAAAAACGCCATACTGTTAAAAAATCATACATTTGAGCTGCTTCAAAGTAGCCATCCGTCTAACGCTCTTTCTTTTCATGTGGAGCATTCAGAGATGTCATTTTTTTTCCTCTTCATTTTATTATCTATGTATCTTTTGTTTTCAGGTATACCAGGAAGCAGTTTACTTGTAAAAAGAAATCCAGAGAAATTGCTTCATTTGAAAGTGAAGGTACTGTTATTGCTTTGAAAATCAATGTAATTTTTTTTTCTTTAAAGCATGACGAGAATATTTTTTAAACATTACAATTGGTTTAGATTAAAATCTCCATATTTAAAGCTACACTGTGTAACTCTTTTTGTTTATTCTTAGCCAAAAACACGTAGTTCTTTCAAAAATATATGTGCTCATTAATGTATATTTACTTCGTTCAAGTAATAAAGTATTCTCGTGAGTGTATAATATGCCATTGAAAATACATACGGGTAAGGGGTTCTAATGTCGGTCGCCATGTTGCCCCTCCATCTTGAAAGTACATTAGCCAAAGAGGGACATGCCCGTTAATTCAAGCTTTGCCTTTCGCGTTTACGTTTGAGTTAACACTCATGGACGAGGTCGAACTGGAAGCCATGTTAATCTTGGACTACATTGGCCACCGTAGGAGTTAAAACGAAATCAGAATTGAGAGGAACAGAAACTAATATTCACTCGAAGGTCATATACCTTTTCACCGCTAGATGGGGGTAAAAATCACACAGTGTAGCTTTAATTGTCATCTGTATAACTTTCTGCAGTTTGTGTTGAGTTGTGACATCCATAGTGCTGCTGAAATGAATTAAGTTATGTTTATCTGCAGGGAGAGGATCACATCCGCTGCAGTGCCGTATCTCCCTGTGGGGAATGGATTGCATATTCCACATCCAGCAGTTTAGGGCTCTACAGGCTACACTGCGACAACAACAACATCAGCATCACCAAGGTACTGTAGATTTCCACAAAACTAGCATGGTAAAGAATGCATAGACTCTCCTTGAATATTGAAGTGTCTGATGGCCTTAGATAAAGGTCCAATGAAAACTGATTAAAAAGTTGTTGTTTTTTCTTCTTTATTCAGATGTCCAAAATCCCAAAGGTACTCAGCTCAACCAAGCTTTGCTTCTCCTCAGACTCCTCCCATTTGTTTTCTGCCTCTACAAAGTCATCAGTGCATGTGGTCTTGCTCAGCCAATCAGGTTGCAAGCTTGTGGGCACCCTTAAACCCAAATCAGGTGAGAACTATATGGATTTATCTTTTGGCCGCTGTGAAAATTAATTTCACAGATTCCCAAATGAATGCATTTTGTTCAAAAGTAACAGTAAAGACAATTATAATGTTAAGTAAATGCTGCTCTTTTCATATTTATCAAAGGATCCTGAAAAAAATATTAAGCAGCACTGTTTTCAACATTGTTGACAAAAATAAATATTTCTTGAGCATCAAATCAGCATATTAAAATGATTTCTGAAGGGTCATGTGACACCGAAGACTGGAGTAATGATACTGAGAATTTAGCTTTGCCACCACTTAAGTTTCCTTAAATTACAATAATATTATTGTTTAACTTTTTTTTTCATCAAATAAATGCAGCCTTGGTGAGCAAAAGAGACCTTTTAAAAACTTTTTAAAGCCTCCAAACCTTCAAACAGAAGTGTGTATGTAACAAGATTATCCTCCTGTAACAGGTTCCCATCAGGCCATTCACTTATTGGCTGCCAGCGAGGATGGCAAATGGTTGGCTTCTGCTAACAGTGACCACGAGGTTCACGTCTACAACCTGCATACAAAGGAGGTGTGTTTTATGTCCAGTGTTACTTTTAAAATGAATGCTTTACAATATTGTGTTACTCCCTTAAAAGGTTATGGAAAATATTTCCTTACATTACTTTTTTTCTCACCTGCTCTGGGCTTGCTTGTTTGTTTAATAATATCAAAAAAGTTCTGTTTTTGGCAAATGTAAAGACCCTTTCACATCAAAAGTGATTTAACAAGCCTCAGGCTTAAGAAAATGCAAATTCATGTGTGTAAAGTAGAGGGTTGCAGCCAGAAAAAGAAGAGGTGGGTAAACTATAAATTCTATTGGACCAAGATGTGGTCACCAGGTAAGGTGGGCCACTGCCTACCAGTGTATGTGTGTAAGTAAATCTGCCATTCACTTGTCCGAGTAAAATTGTTGCTCGTCCGGATTTTTTCTTTGTGAATGAATAATGTATCATAAATAAATAAATATTAATCCTTAAAATACAGGGTGCACAAGTCAGGACACACCTATGTTAAATTCCCATAGAGGCAATCAGATTTTTATTTTTAAAGGCCATTTATTTCATGGATCCAGGATAATATGCATCCTGATAAAGTTCCCTTGGCCTTTGGAATTAAAATATCCCCACGTCATTACACACCCTTCACCATATAGACATGGTTTTATTTCAGTTAGTCTAATAGCTGGTTTGATTTGCATTGAAAGATGATCTTATGGAAAGTACCCCATGCCAATCTCTAGGTATGGTGAAGGGTGTGTGATGTGGGGATATTTTAATTTCAAAGGATAATATGCATTATCAGGATGCATATTATCCTGGATCCATGAAATAACGGGCCTTTAAAAATAAAAATCTGCCTGACTCTATGGGAATTTAACATTGGGGTCTCCTGACTTAGGCACCCTGTATTATAAGGAGTAACATTTATTTATTTACTTATTTAATATACATTATTCATACGCAAAGAAAATTGGTGTCCTTAAAGGTTGTATTTTTCCTCTTTTTAGGCAACTTTAGCATGGGTGTTCTAACTTATCCCCATCACTATATATATAAAAAGAGAGATTGATGTTTAACGATTACTTCATATGTTTCAGCTTCATTGCAAAGTCCCTATATACAGTTCTGCTGTCAGCGCCATGGCCATCCACCCAGAAACAAACTGTCTATTCATGATGCATGCAGATCAACGGGTAATTATGGTGACCTCAATTGAATTGCATAGATGTGATTTGAAGTGGCTTAGATTGTTTTTCTTGATCTTATCCGTTTTTGTTCACCACAGATGTTTGAGTTTTCCATAGAGCGGAAACAATACACTGACTGGAGCAGATTGGTGCAAAGGAATGGCCTACATTATATCTGGCTGGAAAGAGACACACCGTGCCTCAACGTTATGTTTAATCCCCAAAATCCATCCCATGTCATCCTGCATGATACCTACATGTTCTGCATCATTGATAAAAGCCTGGTGAGGCTGACTTAGTCATGCTCTGTCATCACATTTAGTGACTTCAGAAAGCATTTGCCACGCTTAGAATTAATGTTTGTAATTGTTTCTATTATTATTAATTACATCTATTATTAATTACATTTTTAAATGAATTTTAAAAAAATGCATGTGTCTGTTCTAGCCACTTCCTGATGTCAAGACACAATTCCTCAATCAGCTTACTCTGAAGAGCCTCCCAAAGGAAAAGAGGAAATCTCAAAGCCATGCTTTCAAAGTCTGCAAGACCTTCCGGGTGTGTGGGACCAACATGTACATTGTGTTTTTTCATTTTCCTGAAGTTTTGGATTGGAAAATTAATTACTTTTTATTCTCTTTCTGTCTTTTAGGAGATACTGCATGTTGAGCTGATGTCAGATCAGTCTCTGGTGGTGGTTGAGCGCCCTCTAGTGGACATATCTACTCAGTTGCCTGCACCCATTAAACAAAAGAGATTTGCCACTTAAGAGTAAATCTCCCTTTTATGTTTGTGGCCTCAGCGAGAAAGTGTTTTATTCAGAGTCTGCACATTTTCCCCTCTTCCCCCATTGTAAAAACTGCTGCGACCGTATTAAAAAGAAATTTACCATAGTTTCTGTGTTGGTCTTTTCTCTTTAGGTTTGACATTTTTCGGTATGTTCTGACATCGATGTTGTTATTAGTAACTAAAACCAGTACCAACTTGTCTGTAAAACATATTCTTTTGGACTGCCCATTGCCCAATCTTTAATGTTATGAGAATGCAGTCGTTATCAGGACAAACTTTTAAGGACTTATTAATGGATCCAGGTTTGTGTATTTTTAGCACAAGTAAAATACATTTATATAATCTATTATAGAATTGTACTTATTTTGAACATGTACTTTTCTTTTTCTAAGTTTGTTTTTATGATATTGTACTTTTGATAGTATGTTGTTAAATGTTTAATGTCTGTCGTGTAATCGCCAGTGATGCGGAAATGGCAATAAACTTAAATACTATGACTGAAATTGAAACAAAACTAAAATAAAAGTAGATGAAAATTAGAATTGTTGAAAGAGATTTAAATTTATATAATGGATCAGTGCTTGAAGTACTAAAATGACTCGAAATAAAACAATAAGACCCTATTAAAAATTGGCTATCACCAGATGAAATGTAGAAATAAAAGCTTTTTCAAAATAAGTACCATAATTACATATAAGTGCTCAATTGTATTATTAAATAAGATATATTGATATTGATATATACTTTATTGTCCCCGAAGGGAAATTTATTATGGACACTGTCCATTCCGTAGCTTTACAAGACAGCAAAAAAAAAAAAAGACAATTCACAGCAAAAAAATAAAACAAACAGATATTGCACACTCTCTTAATGGCCCTACATATTACATACTCCATAGAACACATACAAATTACAGTTAACATATTGCAGGCTCATTTGCACTCTCCCTTAGGCTCATAGTTTTCATATATCGTGTGCCCTTCATTTTAAGTTACCTCTGTCAAAGATAATACCACATTAACTTAATTGGTGTAGTTAAATAGGTTACTTAATTATATCCTATATAGGCACTTTAATCTCAGTCTTTGAATATTTGCTTTTTTGTAGTTAAGTTTTACTTATAGATTTTTTTTTAAATAACATGCTTTTAGAATAGCAAGTTTGGATTGAGTAAATAATGACTGAATAGCATTAACGTTACTTGAACATGCGTTGTTATTCGCACATACCTCAAGTGTCACTTCAATCTAGATATATTATATATCTATCTAATATATTACAATATATTTTTATAATATACCAAGTATTTTCTTTGTTCATTTGAAGCTATTTTTATCAAGGCCTTTTATTTTGAAACACGCTAATTACGTCACTAGAGGTTGTTGCTGTTATGCTGCTGAGTGTCAAACTCGCGTGATTGTTTTGGCAGGATGGCCGCCCCTCTCAGTGACAGCAATCAGAGACCACTGCAGAATGCCATGAAGCTTGTAAAAGTGGCCATTCAGCTGGACACCAGCAACAAACACAAGGTTGACATGTTTATATCTTGAAACCTGCATTGTTTGATCCAGATATGGTCATATTTAGCCAATAGCTGCATGCGAGAGCGACGTCATTTATCAGCGTAAACATTGATAGAAGCTGATGATCATGATTTCTCAAAAAAACTGTGAGTCCAGTCGATCGTGTCCAAAATGTGAACTTTTTTCAATGAAGTACGGATAAAAATTTTATTTTAAAATACTGATACTTTCTTGGGATACAATCATATCAATGGTGATTTGCATAGTTTACTTTTAGATATTATTAAATAAATCTAATTAGCAGCTAACGTTACCTGTTTCCGAATCACCTGATCTCAGAGTGTTTAACGATTAATCGGAGCTGGTTTGAGCTTACATAGACTGCAGATTTAGATAATACATGATGTTGTCCTTCTCTCTTTGAGGGGTGGCGTTAGATGTGGCAACTCGAGATACCACAGAAGTTCAAAAGGACATCTAGCAACAAATCTTAAATTTAACAGGCACTGTGTTGCCGAATAGATTCAATAAAATCTTCCTGCCACACCCACTGTGGTTGTTTATTTCTCTTTATAGGAGGCATACTGTGAATACTTAAGAAGTATCAACTACATCTCCCATGCTCTGCTTGAAGAGGCCGCGTCTACACGTAAGTTATTCACACTTAAAAACTGCGTTATGAGAGTTCAGAAATGTAACGTTACTACAGTTACACATCCTCCAACACTTCTATTCAAAAGTGATAAGCGTTTAGCCTTCAACTGTCATTTCACAATACATTTTATTTCCTCTATGACAGTCATTGTCATGTGCTGTGACCCGGCTTCCTATTTCAAGAGAGAACTGGAGGACTTTAAAGGAAGAGATTTGATGTGTCACACAATGTTATGTGCTTCATCATCATCACATCAGTGAATTTGATTGACAAGACACACAGTCCTTTTTGTGGATTAAAATATGCTGTATCTTAAGTGGAAAAGATTGCGTTAAATGGTTCCTAAAGCTCTATTAAGATAAGGCTAGATCTTCTCACATTGGTTCATGATTAGCTTTTCAGGTCCATGCAGAGTAACCTGATTGTTTAAGGCAAGTTCACAACGCACCATCAGGAATCGGTTTTGTTGTCATGCTGAATCGTAATTTGAATGTTTGAGAAGTTACGTCCTGGGGCCAGTTCCATAAACATAGCCATTATGTTAAGACAGTGTCTTAAGTACTAGTTTTTTACTAGTTACTAGCCAGCATTGACCAACTAGCACTTAGTTAGTGGTAATCAATCTTACTGCTCGGTATCAAATTAGACCAATGTACGTTTTGATGTAACTAACTTGAAAAAGTTATGAACAGTCTTAAAGAAAAAATTGGATGACTAACTTGTAAGACTAGTCTTAGCAGTTTATGCAACTCGCCCCTGTAATCTAGTGACTGTCGGAATTGGTCTGCGTCTGTTGGTGCAGTGAATCATAAACTGACTCACTTCAGACCATCAAATTGTACCTTTTTTTTTTCTGGATGAGCTACTAAATATAAATTATGCACTTCCTCTTGCAGTGGAAGGAGAGATGGAGTCGGTGGAATTAGAGAAGATGGTGAAACTGGTTGAGCAATGTTTGGAGAGGGTCAAATCATGTATAATAAGGAAGCAAGAGTCCCCTACACCTGCCACCTCCTCCACTTCTCTGTCCGATCCCAAACAGACCACCATTCCAGCTATTAATGCATTAAGTGATCTCGAAATATCAGGTGAGCCTATTTTTCCTGGTTTTCAATCAGGAGGTCCCTGAAGTTGCAACTTCCAATTTATTTAACATATAGACATTTATTTCAAAAATATGATTTTTAAAATTTTAAAACATTATTTCAGGATAATGTAGTCTCTTATGCTTACCAAGGCTGCATTTATTTTATCAAAAATACAGTTAAAAAATGTAATATTGTGAAATATTATTACAACCTGAAATAACTGTTTTGTAATTTAATGTATTTAAAAATTTCATTTAATCCTGTGACAGCAGCTTTAGTCTTCACACGGTCTTTCAGAAATGATTCTAATATGCTGATTTGATACTCACTTATCAGTGTTGGACACTGAAGACTGGAGTAATGGCTAATACAAATTCAGTTTTGCATCACAGAAATAAATCATATTTTAAAGTATATTGAATTGCTGTTTTTTTTCTGTAAATGCAGTATATATATATGTATATATATATACACCGTATACTTAATATTCCAAACTCTTCTCTTTGTAGAAATTTCTAATGAGCCGGGATTGGTTTCTGTGACACAACAAAGTAAGCAACAGCCCACCAAACATCGCAGAGTCCTCTCTGAGGGAGGGGTGGCAGGCTCCCCCTTTCTGCCACCTGAAGTCTTCCAAAAGTTTCAGACAGTTGAGTCACAAGACAACCGAAAGTGAGTCAGTAATCCATTGACATTTTCATAAGCACTGTATATATACCAGCAGAATGTGTAGGAACTTATGTAACGATGGGTACAGAGTCCCAAAATCCATTGATCATTGAGTTCACATCTTGTTCCCAAAGATATATTATGAAATCTAATACATTCAAGATAACAAACAAAAACAAGATATACGTAACACTGTAACATGTTAACATTTAAAATAGTGTTAATATAAAAATAATTCTCACCACATCATAGCTCTACATTTAATAATAGAGTAAACCCTATGATTTAGTCACCCTTGAGCCATCCTAGGTGTATATGACATTCTTCTTTCAGACGAATACAATTGGAGATATATCTGAAAATGTCCTGGCTCTTCCAAGCTTTATAATGGGATTGAATGGCGATTTCTGTTTTGAGGTCCATCAAAGGGCATCTATCCACGATAAAAGTGCTCCACATGTCTCCAGGTGGTTAATAAATGCCTTCTGAAGTGAAGCAATGTGTTTGTGTAGGAAAAATATCCATATTTAAAACTTTATCGACTAAAATAACTAGTTTGCGGCAGATGGCTGTATGCTTCGACTTCGGCCATCTGCCAGAAGCTAGTTATTTTAGTCGATGAAGTTTTAAATATAAAATTGGATATTTTTCCTACACGAACCCATCGCTTCTCTTCAGAAGGCCTTTATTAGCCAATTAACCAAGCAATTTTTTCATGGATGGATGCACTTTGGACTTTTATGACAAAAATATATGGCCATTCCTTGCCATTATAAAGCTTGGAAGAGCCAGGACATTTTTTTTTAAATAACTCCGATTGTATTCGTCTGAAAGAAGAATGTCATATATACCTAGGATGACTTTAGGGTGAGTAAATCATGGGCTAATTTTCATTTTTGGGTGAACTAACCCTTTAAGAAACCAATTTTTTTTTTATTCTGGATGATGCCTCTGTAAGAGAAAGAGCCCAAGACATAAAGCTTTTCCTTAATATCTAAATTATTACAAAAGATTATCATTATTTTTATCCGCTATCCACAACATTTAAGATTAGGTTGTTCATCACTGTTATTTTTTTTTTAAATCAGGGTTCACATGGTTCACATTAGTTATGTGTACTGTACTTCCTGTGGCCCCAAGCCTCAACAATTGATCTTTCAAGGTTATCAGTTCTGTGATAGAGAACAAATCTATTCTGCATCCATATACAGGAAGTCAATAGTACATCACATTCTTTTAGTCTCACTAAGAGCTGCCACTAATGCACAGAATGTTCACAATAATAAGTTTTTGTATGTGTATGACAGGGAATTAACGCCTATTGAAGAAGCGTCACGTCTGAACCAGAAACTTAAGGCTAATTATGAAGCACGACTGGCAAGACTTACCCCTGGTCAGGCCACACAAAAAACCTCATTGGTAAGTTTAGAAAAATTAAATGTGAGTTTGTATTAAAAAAAAAAGCAAAAACAAATAAATAAATCTTAGACTATAAAAAAATACTATGCTTGTATGCTCTACTCTTGGAAATTATTATTAAAAAAAACCACATATACATACATACAAGGGCCCCTAAAATAAAGTGCCATAGTGCCTTCTTGAATCTGTTTCTTTTTTTCTGCTGTATTTTTTTAATATATTTTTTGGTAAATAATTATAAATCCATTAAATTATGAAGAAAAGGGAATTAGCAAAAAAATAAATAAAAATGAATAGAGGAAAAATAAAATTATGAAAAAAAAAAATGATTAATGAAATAGATCCAGGAAGGTGAGGAAAAAATGTTCCACACTGTGTTTTTTCCAATCTTGTGGTTCAACGCATTCATAATATATAAAATTTCGTATGTGTAGAAAAACTATAAATGGTAACACTTTACAATAGGGTTAACTACATTTGTTAACATGAACCAAGAATAAACAATACATCTACAGCATTTATTAATATTACTTAATATCAATTTCAACATTTACTTATACATTATTAAAATCAAAGGCACTTTGAACAAACAATGAGCAGCTGGATTTTTACTAACATCTACAAGGATTACTAAATACTGTAACAAATGTATTGCTCATTGTTAATTCATGTTAGTTACTAGATTAACTAATGTTAACCAATTATCCTTACTGTAAAGTGTAACCCAAATTTGACCTTATTTCGGATGTTTACGCACCATGACCTTTTTATTGTGCGCATGCGTATAACACCTCTGACGCCACACCTCTTGTTTTAAATGGCTTTGCGCGATTCACTAAGCTCACATGTCCATGTGCTGTTGCTGTGACTTCTGAAGTGAATGTGGGATCCAGTTAGGTGTTCAGGGCGACGGATTGGCCGCACATAGATAAAGACAATTCATATTTCGTCTGCGGTCGCTATCATAGTTTAATAGCGCAGTTCGTTGCATGGCAGGTTCTTTCGTATAAGTTTTGTCAAACACAGCGGACATTGTGCAAACATTGTGTCCAGTCCAGTTTTCAAGAATGATGCGGAGACACAGAGAAAAAGCAATGGATCTTCGTTTATACTGGAAAAAGCTCAAGACATTCTGGAAGGTTCGTTTTGATTTATTCATTTAACGTTAACTTACGTGGCGAGGGAAAAAAAGTAACGTTAACGTTAACTGGTTCTGTTCAAAATAAGCGGCTTCCTTTAACGGTTTGGAGGGAAAAACGTTGGTTACTTTGTGTAACGTTATGCCAAAATCATAAATCTTTGCCTAATGAAACTCAATATTGAAAAATAATATTGTAAACTTGGGTGACGTTACCACTTTAAAATAAGGTTTCATTAGTTAACTAACCTTATAGTAACGTTAGTCAATCTTTGTCAATGTTCATTTCAACATTTATTAATACAAAAAACTAATACAACTAATACATGTACTAATACAAAAGTTGTGTGTTAACATGAATGTACTGTTAAGTAACAAAAACAAACAATAAACAGCTGTTAAAAAAAATAGTTCATGTTAGTTAAACATTTACTAATGCTAGCAAATGAGACCTTACTGTAAATTGTTACGGAAAGATGACATGTCATGCTGTGACATGATCCATCTAAAACAATTTTGACTGACCGCATTTTGCTAAGTCTACTTTTAAAAGTCCATTATTGATTCACTTCATTAGGTTAATTTGTTAATTGGCAATACTTTTTTATATATTTGAAAGTTAATTTGGCATAAAATCTATAGAGTAAAACAAAAGTGTGATTTACAAATAGGTTCGAACTGTTGAACAGTTATGGACAGAAATAGTTTAGTTTTTGTTAATAGCTATAGTGGATGTCCCTGCAAACTGAATGATCACTGTTTGCTGTGAGTGTTTTAACTCAGTTAAATCTGGTGGGATGCTGCACTATAGTCATGAAACTTTCTTCAACTTTTATTCTACTAATGATTAAATGGCAATAATCAAAGTTGAAACTGAAATAATTACTTGTATAATAATCTTTATTTTTTTTCTTTATACAGACTCTCTCACTTCAGAGGCAAATGATGGAGAATCTTATAATAGCCAAAGCAAGACAAGATGCAGTATCCTTTATGGTTTCCTGGGCTGTGGCTTTTATTAAAGTCACCATGAACTAAAAATGGACAAATCTTCGTTTTTTTATATAATATTGCAGTGCTATTATAAATCTTTTATCCATGCACATTAAATAATAATAATAATGATAATTTTAACCCATCCTCTTTGTAGCAGCCTCTTCTCTGATAATGTGTTCACTGGCTACAATTATTATTATTATTTTTTTTTCTCATTAAAAATCCGTTTCACTTGAATATGCGTCACAATAGGGAAGAAATTTCTGTTAAATGCCAATTTCAAGGTCTGGTCTTAGACCTTTTGTGCTTTCTCTGCAAACCAGAGGTTTCTATTAATCACACTGTTAAAGCTCTGTGTACGTTTTAAAATTGAAACACACTGCTTGCAATTCATGAAATATCCTTTTCAAAATGTAACATCATTTCAACAAATTACTGAAAGCTTAAGTTAAAGCACTACAGCATTTATACAAAAATATGTTAGTTTAAACAATGTATATGGTTATACAATAATGGAAATTGTCACTAATTTCTCACCCTCATTTCTTTCCAAACTCCAGACTTTCGTTGATCTTCGGAAAATTATTATTTTTTTGATGAAATCCGAGAGCTTTCTGTCCCTCCATTGACAGCTATGCAACTTTTTGTTTTGTTTTTTTAAGAGACAATAGTTTTATATGATGAATAGATTTAATTTAGATTTAATTTATTTTTTGTTCTCATACAAACATTGATCAACTCACACATCAGTTGTGCTAAACAGATGGTCAAGCTGGTTTGAATGACATGCGAGAACCAATAAAGTTCATTCTCGTGTGTCAGCGAACATAAACTGATGCTCAACTGAACTGAAAGCGCAAACATGGTGCATAATGAGGTTGAGTAAATAATGACAGAATTTTCATTTTTTGGGTGACATTTCCCTTTAATCGATGTGCTGTGAGCAAAGTTAGCTGCTTCTGATTTTTCTGAATGTGGTAATTTTTCAAACTGTTGGGAGTTTTCCTGAGCGCTTGCAGCTTCAAAGGAAAATGGAGGAGAGGAGACTTCGGCTGCAGGAAGAAGCCAACAGGTGAGCAGCTTTTGACCCGTGGGCCAGATGGACATTCATAATGTTAAATTGCACATGGAGTGTTATGAGTTTTGCATATTATGTTTCTTCTTCCTTTAAGCCATTTAATGCTCAATTTTCTAGAATTTTAATGTTAATTTCTATGCATGAAATTGCACTTTTGCAGGCGGTTTGCAACCTGTGGGACCATTACACCTGAGGAACAAGAGCAGCGAGTTCTGTATGCAAGTGTGCTTGAATATGAGCATGATCATGTAAGTATATTCATATTGTTGTGTTGATTGGTTTTAGACACTTTATGTATCTTTGTGCATCGGTTTGTCAATATCAGGACCTCGTCAGTATTTCTTTCACCCTTGTATTGATGGACAGTGTTACATTGTGTGAGAGATTATTTGCTCCAAGTGAGAATGTTAGTGTGAAATTGAACACCGTATATGTCAATGTTGTTTTCAATAAAAAATATTTGCACAAAGCAAGCCGATCCACTTCTCCATGTTGATAAGATTAAAATAATGGGACAAAAAGGAATCAAGAGATATTTAAAATAGATAAAAATGTGTGATTAATTGCAAGTTAACTATGACTTTAATGCGATTAATTGCGATTAAATATTTTTATCATTTGACAGCACTAATTTTGATATATTTTAAAATGTAATTTATTCCTGTGATGACCAAGAAAAAATTTCAGCAGTCATCACTCCAGTCTTCAGTCTCACATGATCCTTCATGTAAATATAAATTTATTGATTTGGTGCTCAAGAAATGTTTGTAGGTAATGGGAAGAACGGCATCCTTGCCGACCCCAAGTTTTGACATTTCTTCTCAATTATGTATAAATAATGGTTTCATTGGTTTAATCATAGGAATGGCCAAAAATTTGGAAGGCTAAACTGAAAATGAATCCAAATGATCCGACACTGGTTACAGGTCTTATCTCCTGTCTTCTCAGGTAGGTTCGTGGTGTCATCTGTAAAAATAAATGAGCGTTTCTTCTGTATCTAATGTCATCTGTTTTTGTCTTTCTTGATCCCAGCTACCCAGATCACCCAGTCATGAAGTTGCTGAAGAAGCTTCAGTATCATGTGTATAGCAGACTGTATCCCATAGTGAGCCAGTGTGTTCCTCTGGACACAGTGCCTGGTTGCTCGCTACCCTTAAAGCCATCCCGCAGCGCCCAGAGCCTGCTCCTGTTCGACAGTCATATCTCTTCACAGCAGCAGCAGAGCTCACTCAAATCTGCTCTGACACACAGCTTATCGGATGCCTCTATCTCCCTTTCACCATCCCACGACCTCAACTTAAGCGACATTAAATCCGAAACTGAACTGCGCGAGTCATCATCTCTGGCCTCCACAGATAGGGAGAACTCTTTTGAGGATCTGGAGAAGTTTCTTACTCAGCTGGACTGGGTTCCTTCTCAAAGTGGAGATGATACAGACTCTGATGTGACCTTTGGCACAACACACATGGACCTAGAGTCTCACATTCATGATCGTGAGGAGCGTGCTCTGAAGGGACATTTGAAAACCATCGTCAAAGATATTCACAATGCTATCGGTAAATATATGTTTGTTTGTTGTGTGACTGAGGCCTTAGTTGTGACTCTAGATATGTACAACGTGAGTTCAGCAATCATGGAAATCCCCTGTTATAGCCAGTGGGATCTGTAGGGTTGTATCATGCGTTTATACTGCGTCAGGGTGTAAACAACGCCATAATCCACCATAAACGTGTTTGTCAAAGGTCCTTTTGTGAAATGTACTAGTTGGCTGATTCTCTATGGTAAATGGATTTGTCTTTGTGTGAAACAGATCGCCTGCTGTCTCTGTGTCTTCTGTCTTTTGAATGTCTCAACACTGCCGTCTCTAAGGACCAATGTGTGGCCAGCATAGAGGAAGTCTTCTTCACCCCTATTTGGCGCCCTCTATTGGCACTCTTTAGGTAGGTCACAAATTGGGTGTTTTTCACAAATAATACCACCTTTCAAAAGTTTGGGGTTGTGTGAGGGCTCACACCAAAGTTATGTCAAAATGCCTGTCTAGGCGAGTCTCAGTTAACAGGGTTCCCGTGGATCCTTAAAGTCTTAAACTAGATTTTTAAAATTTAAGGTAATAAAATTTAAGCTATAAAAAGTCTTATTTTACTTATGAATGGTCTTAAATTCCGGATGACATTTTGACATGGACGTATCTGAATGCTGAACCACCTACAGGCAGTTTTACGTTTTAGTTTTATATTTAAAATACCCTTTAATTAAATTTCAAATTAGAAATAATTTCATATTTAAATATTGAATAAAATCGCATTGCATTATTTATGCAATTGTTAATATATTAATGCCGCTTGACACCTCTGCACTGCAAAGATGGATTTTGTTGATAATGATTTAATTTGACTAGTAACAGCCCTATAATGTTGTTATTCTAATATAATTTATTTGAATGTTGAATTTAAAAAAAATAAATAAAATTGTCGCTGCTGTGAACTGACCACCACATAGAATGAATATCTTTGTGAATCAGCTGTCAACAGCAGGCCTAAACCAGCCATGGTACCAGCACAAAAATGCATTAAAATCAACAAAACTTTGGGAATATCAGGTTTTTTTATTATTTATTTATTTTTTGGTCAATGTTGCACACCCCTAATGTACAGTGTTAATTTTTTCAGGTCAAGCTTTGCATAGTGGTCTATGGATTTGTTCATATATAGTAGATTCGCTCGCTCGGTCAAAATCGAGGGGTCTAGGCACTGTCCAAATAAACTTTCCTACCCACTTCAAAATGGCAGCGGGAATTCCCTTAGAAGAAGTGCTTAGGGAAGTCTGCGAGTGTGTGTATATCTAAAAGTGGAGTTAAACAACCTAGCTCCACCGATTAGGTTCAGAGAGACGTCAAGCTCAACTCACTGGCTCTGCAGTGGGCAGCCTTTCCTTGTGGTGGAAGAGATTGCTGTGTCATTCCATGATTTATGTAGTTATTGAGCAGTAGATGGCACTGCTTGTCAATTTGTATCTTATACATTTGTTCTTTAGTTACAGCATGGCTGAAAATACCATTTTCCCTTACAACTGCTCCTATTTTGTCAAAACACTAGCTGCTTTATTGGTTTAGTTAAAGAACATATTATCTTATGTGTTTCTTTTGACTCTTTAGGCGAGTGAATCATGAACGGGAGCTGGCTGTTGAGAACAGCATGCGTCTTCATCGTAATGTTTCACCTGGTGACCTTGGTGTAGCATCCAAATTGTTCCCTAGAGACACCACTGCGATGCATGGTTCCTACCCATATGAGTCGGCAGTACAGGAGTTGAAGCTTTTGTGTAGAGACTATTGTCCTCAAAAGAAACTTGAGTGTATTGGTAAGATCTCTGAGATGCTTAAAATGAAACCACAAACCCTTTCTGTGTGTTCTACTGTATGTTATTTCAATGCATACACAGAATTAAAAACGACAATGTCTAATGTGTTTAACAAACTCTCCCCATCTGCTCTGACAGACAGATAGTCCCACCCTTTAAGAAGAGATTTATTTGACTACAGATTTCTGGCTTCTAACTATTTCTCGATATTAAGCTGGGGTAGGAGAAAGAATTTTAACGAGATGAATAGCCAACATGCCATTATCTACTTCATCTTGTATTTTACTTTTTATCTTTGACTTATTTTTAAAAGTCTTGGTATGTAATAATTTTGACTTCATCTTATAATTGACATCATAATTTTGACTAAAGTGTGAAGTCATAATTTTGACTTACTATCACAAATGACTTACTGTCATAAAATAAATTATTTCAGTCGAAATCGAGTCAATTTTGAAGTTGAGTCATAATTGACAGTCAAAATCGAGATGTCTTAATTTGACACGTTATGTTTGACTTTTTAAAGTCAATTAAAAAAAAAAAATGGTCATAATTATGACTCATTTTGTCATTTCGACTTGTGACACTCAAAATTGATTTACCAAAGCTGTTTGTGTGTGTGCCAGAAATGGGCTTTTTTCGTACTTTTGTTCTTAAATGATATTACATAAATGATGTGTAAAACATATACAAAGTATGTTTCTACACCTAAAGGTTGTATATTAATGCCAATATGTACCCTTATGGTATTATGCACCATTTAGGTACAATTCCAGTATTTTTTCTGACAGCAGCTGTTTTTCATTGCAGTGAGAACTTTAAGAATTATCTGTGGCTGTGCTGAAGAGTACCGCCTCCTGCAAGAAAAAGACCCTCAACCCAAATCAGCAGCAATGTGAGTATACACAAAGTTATAACGTGTTGCTGTGACCCTTTGTCCATTTCGCTGTCATTTAAAAAAAAAAAGACAAACAATCAAGAAGCAACTTTAGTATGTTGGAGTTCAGACTTGTTTAAACACAATCTCCTGCTTGTCAGCTGGCCTTGTGTCAGACTTCATCAGACCTCATGGAGGCCAAAGCTCAGCAGGGGTCCTGTCTTGACCCTCTGGCCCCTGCGGGGCGCTCGGAGCTGACTTCCTCTCTAAGTGGGTCGCCCTGTCTGGAGCAGAGTTTGGCCTTGATGCACTTTGAGAGTCTGAATGTAGAACTGCTTAGGTCAAGTAAAATTGATCGTTATTCTAACAAAAAGGGAGCTTTTTCTTTTGCCGAGAGATACTTGTGGAACATGCTAGTTCATTAGATGTTCATACAGCTCCTGTCAGGCACATGTAGAGGGGGAGGGGGCTTTGGGTGCTTGAGCCGCTGCCTTTTTTAAAATTAATCAAAAGTACCCTTCTCAAACAAATATCAATTGATAATTATGGTGGTCAAAACAAAATGCATTTGATAATTTAAAATGACGATTTGTACAAGACTAAAGTAGCCTAAATTCACGTTTATTTTTACTTTTCTGTCAGTCTGTGTCGGTGTCGTTGCCCTAACGCGTCGCGTTGCTATTGGTTGTGTGTAACTGTCTGGCTTCGGGCTTGACTGAAGAAGTCAGACTCCGTTTTCGAAGGTCGAAAACTAATGGATGGCAGGCGCAACCGTAGCAAATGCTATGCGTTTGAAAGTGAAAATGCATAAACGTATAGGTATTCCACAATCTGCTCTGGAACCGAATGGCAATTTTTTTTTAACTTTTTTTTTCAATAATAATAAAAGGTAGTGTCGTTTCAAATAAATCAACGTATCACACATATTTTAAAATTACATAATTCATTGAAGCCTGTTTGTCATTTATAATACACCGACCAATTGTCATCTGTCACAACATGTAGCAAAAGTAGCATTAATGGTAAGTAGCAGCATATTCAAGTCACTTGAATTTTGTCTATGTAAATTGATACACTGTTTACTATTTTTCACGGTTTACTAAATTTGGTCACTACTATTTTAATGTTGTGGTTTTTTTTTTTTTTTTATACAAGTCTCTTATGCACATCAGGCCTGCATTTATTTGATCAAACATATAGAAATCATTACCACTTAAAATAATAGTTTTCTATTTTAATGTACTTTTTAAAAAAATAGTTTTTTTTTTTCTGTGATACAAAGCTGGATTTTCAACAGCCAATGATCCAGTCTTTTTAGTGTCACATGATTCTTCGGAAATCATTTGAATATTCTGATTTATTCATGTTGGAAACTGTTTTTTGAATACTTTTTTTTTTCAGGATTCATTGAATAAAAAGTTAAATAGAACAACAATAAATTAAAATAGAAATTATTATTTACAAGTGATTCACAAGTCTTTACTGTCACTTTTTAAAATTTCTTTTAAAAAAAAGAAAGAAAGAATATGTAGCCTTGATGAGCATAAAATGCTTCTTTCAAAAACATTAAAAATTTTACTAGTGTCCAAACTTTTGGCTGGTTGGGTACTTATATAGGCCTACTATACTTATAATACTACTAATACATATTTATATGCCCCTTTTTTACATTTGAGCTCCTGCCCCTGAGCAACTCTCTGCACATCCCTGGCGCTTGGCAAATAAATTGACGCTGGCGAGATTAAACTGTCACCTCTTTTTACTTGAAAAGTCTTGAATTCTGTTTTCACTGCATGAAACGGGTGTGTTCAACCAGAGTAATATCTTCCTGATGACACACTTTTTCTTGAATGTCTGTATTTATTCAGGTTTATCAGAGTGAGTGTACTTGGCTCAGATTCTCTGTGGGAAATCTCCCACAGACCTCAGCGTCTGCTCCACTCTCTTGAAAAACATCTTAAATTTATTCCTGTTTTAGCTGCAATCTCGACAGTTAAAGTGTGAGCTCACGCTAGCATCCTGCATAGGAGAAAACTGTAGTGGGACGTTATGTGGTCCTTTATGATGTTTGTACCCTCTCTCGGCCCCGCCACACCCATTAAAAAACTGATGCCTGTTCATCTGTCTCTTGCTTGCTTTCTACTAGGAAATGTGGGTAGAATGAGCACTTGCGTCATATCTGCTTGTGTCTCTTTGCATCACAGCTTGCCGAGCAGAGGCTCGCTGGTGACAGCGGTTTGGCACCCCATTACAGTGACTGATGTAGATGCTTGTTTTTAGAGCACTGTCTGCATCTCTTATACTATGACATCCAGTTTTGTTTTTCTATTAAGGTTGAACATTTAGCTTGTGTAATTAGTAGAAAATGTAGCAACTGGTGCAGAATCTGTTATACTATTTATTCTGTGCACAACACAGAAAGTGGTGCATGCAGACACTGTGTCTCGTATAGACGGGATGTAGGCTTTGAATAAACCATAAATGTATATTATTTCTATAACAAAAAATTAAATGTTAAGTTAATAATTTTTACATTTATAGTTATTTTATTTTTTAATTAATTGTCTTTTTTATAGGTATTTTTTGAATATGTATTTTATATTGTATAACATTTTTATAATAATTTAAATGTTAAATTAAGTTACATTTATATTTTATATAAATGCTATTTTCTGTTTTATAGGTATTTGAATATTTATTCTATTTTTTTTTTTTTTTTTACTTCATTTACTATGTTCTGTTGTTATTTAAAATTGTAAAATATTGACTGGATTATTTAAAGGGTTTGTTTATTTTTTTGAACGACTATCGTTTATGATTGTAATTTTGGTTACACTACCCTCGCCTGATATTTTTTTTGTTTGTTTGTTTTCGCCAGAACAATGGACCATTGCTTTCTGAACCCAAAGGCTTTGGTTCTTAAGCATTATTTGGGTGTTTTCCATGTTGTGTTTGAACATTGGTTTAATAATGATTATGCTTTATGCTAAAGGCATCAGTGATTTGCTTGGAAATGTCATTGTGAGACTTGCCCTGATTTTGCCCCGGTAGCACAGCCAATGCGCATTCTGTCTTTGTTTTGCTGTTAACTTTGTTTGGTTGTGAGGGAGAATGAATCTCCTCATGCATGCATGCATGAACATGAACAATTTAGCCATTCTCACTTTTTTTGGTTGTTTTGTTCCATTGTCTCTCCTTGCTCACTCATTATTTCTTCTCCTTTCTGGATTACATTCACTCACACTTGAATTTATATTACTGTTTCCTTCTGCACATCAGTCTTTTCCTCTGTCTATCTTTTCCTCTATCTTTGTCTTTTAAGGACAAGAGGGGGCATATGGGTATTCATTAAATTTAAATTTCCATAGCCCCTATATTTTGGCTTCACATTTATTCCGAAGTTCGTATCACCAAGCTCTTCAGCTTTTCATTAAATGCTCAGATTGTGCCATAATTTAGCCAAAACAGGCTTGAACAAGAAAATGGCTGTGTCATGCCAGCACACCTTTTTGGTGCATGAGCGTTCTTTTGATTGCTGCAGAACCAATGTTGAAACGGATGGTATGTAGAGCTATTCTCACCTGTATAAAACATATCAGGTGTCCTGCAGTCCGGCAGGAAAGGGGACACCCAGCTACTTTCTCACGCAAGTGTCCCTTCATCACATGAATCATGGGGTTTCTATATTCTGTTAATGTCCTTTATGAGAATAGTTTATCCTGGAAAGAAGCGTCATTGGATTTTTTTTTTTTTTTTATATACTTCATGTCTTGTTAATTTCTTCTATTTTCTCTTTCTCAGAGGTGCCGATGACCTATTGCCCATCCTGGCATTTGTGGCATTACGCAGTGAAATGCCTCAGCTGGTGTCTGAATGTGCGGCGTTGGAAGAGTTCATCCATGAGGGGTAAGTCCTCAATATCAAATGCCATATAATTTAACTGTTCAGTAACAGTATTCATGAATTGAATATGAACAAAGATTGCCATGCCACAAGAAATTTTGTAGAACAGAGATATATATATATATATATATATATATATATATATATATATATATATATATATATATATATATATATATATATAATCACACACACATACTGTACATACACACACATATAAAAATATGTGTATATATATATATATATATATACATATATACACACAATACATGCATGCATACAAATCTTAGAATGAAGTGACTAGTAGTATATGAGATCAATGGCAAGTAAGTCAAGTCACCTTTATTTAGAAAGAGCTTTTTACAACACAGATTGTATCAAAGCAGCTTCACAGGGATATCATGAAAATAATAGAACACAGATCAATAATATTGTAGAATATTAAATTTCCCCAACTAAGCAAGCCAAAAGCCAAGGCAACAGTGGCAAGGAACCAAAACTCCAAGTGACCGAATGGAGAAAAAACTCAGTCAGTAACCACAGACGTGTCAACAAGGAAACACTTTATATATTCACTACTGTTCAAAAGTTTTTGAAAAATCTCTTATGCTCACCAAGGTTGCATTTATTTTATAAAAAATATAGTAAAACAGTTTTTGTTGTTACAAATATAAGTTATGGACATTTCGACCAAACGGTCGACCAATCGCTACAGACTGGGCTATCAGACCAATCAGAGCAGAGTAGCGCTCAAAGGCAGGGCTTATAGAGAATGAGTCTTCTAGAAGTCATTTTCACTCTTGAGGTAATGTGTATTATGAGAAAATTAGGTCTACATGCATCAAAGTTCAAAAAGCACTTTATTATAGGAGACCTCCAAAACAAAATTGGGAACCTTTAAAAGCCCTTACAAATAGGCTTTTACACTGACTAAATATTATGCAATAGAAAGTGGCATATTTCAGACAATCTCCAAAACAGATTGTCAATCTGTCAAACTTTTGGCATCACTTTTTGATGGTGGTATGACGCTGTTTGAAAATTTGGCTTGTCACATCCTTTTAAGTGCCAGTCTTTCTGTCCTTTAGGCATGTATCGTGTCAACAGAACACGACCTCACTCGCTGCCAATAATCGTGTCAAAAGTGTCATCTATTGCAGTCTCAGATGTGTGAATAAATATTTCAGCTAGAAAAATACCCTCCAGTCTAAAATGTTGGAATAAACCCATCAAATATTAGTGCTTTCCGGTAATATGAGTCCAACTTTGACAACTTTTTATTAAAAAAATGATATTGAGCGATAGAAATCACAACCGTGAAATCTCTGTTTCTATAGGTAGCCGTTTGACCTGTTTCCTGAGTGGTGTTGTTGGGATTCATTGACCCCTCCTGTGCTCTACTCTCGCGTGTCTACTCTGACCACAGCCCTGAGCTCTGTTTATCAGTATAAATTGGACATTTTTACAGGCTGGTTAGATTGGCACTTAACAAGGAATGTTGGGTATATTCTGGTTTGGGGTTTTCTCTCCCTATAAAAATACAAATAAAATATCTTCTGAAGTTTATGATGCTCTGTGGCTTGGAACTGAGGGTGGAACTCTCTCTGCAGCGTGTGAGGGAAGTTGTGATAGGAAGTGTTCTCGTTCTTAGGCACAGTTAACAGGTTTCATTTAAATGGGTCAATATAAATGTGTCTGACTGATTTAAAGGTATAGTTCACCAAAAAAAGGCCTATTATGTAGTTTCAAAACTTTTTTTATACTGAATTGATCAAAAAGTGTGGGAATATTCCTTATGAACTCAATTGTTTTTGTTTTTTCTTTATGGTTACTGAGAGAACAATGATCTGTCTCATACTCTCTGCCTTTCTCATTTTCTCCATCACTTTATCCTCTCTTCACATCCAACATGCTGATCCTTGGCTTCAAGCTTGATCTCTCGTGTCTTAGTCTCATTAACAGATGGGTTCACTTGAAGTTGACCCCGAGTGGAAGAGATCTTGTTTTCCCTTGTGAGAAGTGCTAATGAAGTGTTTGTGTCTGCAGGTATCTGATTGGAGAGGAGGGGTACTGCCTGACGTCAATGCAGAGCGCGCTGACCTATGTCGAGTCATTGTTCTTGGGTGGGGCTCCAACCACATCTGCCAAAACCACCTGAGGTAGGTAAAGCCAATTATATAATTTCAGGTTATCTGAAATCATCTGGAAAAACTCCCACATCTGTGTTCCAAAACCTAGTGAGCTGCCTATATAGGTAGATGCATTTAAGATTGTTGGATCGATTTTATTCATTAATTTTTCTACAAATGAATTATTTTCAGCAAGAACGCATCAAGTTGATCAAATGTGATTACGTTGTTTAATGAAATGGTATGCTTCCATATGTTACAACATCTCTACAGGGTCTCTGCGGGTCCTTAAAACGTTTTTAAACCTCTTAAATAAAATTTTTGCTTTTTAATGTCTGAAAATGTCTTAAAATCTGAAATTCCCGATAAGGAGGTCTTACATTTCACGTACTGACCTTAAATTTCTTGTCCGACTCATCATTCGTTTTTTTTTTTGTTTTTGTTTTTAACAGTGCTGCCCCCATATGAAGGTAAATGAGTAGCTAAACTCGAGAGCACGTAGATGTGAATTTGAGAACTTGTACAATAAATATTCGTACGTGAACGCAAACATTTACATTCACAGCTCCGATGTGAAAACCTGTAAAATAAAAATCTGAAGTTGAACGCTGAGATTTGCACTCGCAGTCAACAGTCACAAACCTGTATTCTGAATCTGAAGCTGCAGACTGAAGCTTTTGCTACTCTTTTCGCGATATATGAGCAGGGATGTGATTTTTCCGGATTAATCCGGAATTCCGGTTTTTCCGACCTGAAAATGTGACCTACGTGAATCATGCAGATCTGTAAAAAAAAATAAAAGGGCGAGGGGGACGGGTGTCGGCTGCCGGAGTGAAAAGGAGAGGATATGAGGACATAATGGCTGACATGCGTACAGATTCTTCCTTCCTTTCCAAGTATCAACAAGGACGTACTTGCGTTCAGCTTGTTCACCTGCTCAATTTCGTACCTCAGTCGCTCTCGCGCTACTGTGTTATCGTTGTCAGTTTACAATAACATCACCGTTAGGTCCCCAGTAGGGCTGGGCGATATGTCGATATAGTTCAAATTTGCGCTATGATCCTTGCTCCAAGCAAGCTGCTGACTGCTTTTATAGATATATGTATATCGTGCATTCTATCAGTTGCAGTTCTGACGCGTCCGTCTCAACAGCAGTGTACAACGCGACAAATACTCACATAAAATATTAACGCAGAGGAATGGCCAAATCAGTTAAGGGAGTTCACAAAAGTTCATTATTTGCATGTGCTTTAAAGCCCTGCCGGTTAAACATCATTCACTGCTGATGCGCTGTTCTGAGCGCGAACACCCGACGCGCACATGCACTAAAAGCGTGTCTAACAGCGCCTGGCTGCTGGACTAAGTTATCTTTCGAGTCTTATTTCGCTAATACTCTCAAATACATGCACGGTTTACATAAGAAAATTTGGTTATGTCTGAACTGTGAAAGCAAACCGAGAAAGTTCTCCATTTTTCAAGTTCTCCACAGTTATCCATTTTACATGCTTAGAAAAGCGTAACGTTTTGTTTTGTGTCACCGTCCTAGTTCGAGTTACACTACTTGTGTAACTGTATTTAAACAGGGAAAACGTGGAGGTGTTTGGTCGCTTCTCTGCTTGGCCCATATTGAATGAACTGGGCTAGTTAAGTGCGATCAAAGTGAATCGCGCGATTGAGTGCACGCCCTTGAGACGAGAGGGGCATGTATCAGCTCGTCTTATTTAAGGGAATAACATGGTTTAATATGAAAAAGTGGTGGAGTATCCCTTTAACCTTTTTTCGTTAACTGTCACACTATACACACGTCAAAGTAGCCAGAGCGGTAGGTGAGCAAAAGAGAATTTCAGAAACTTAAATACGGACTCCAAACATTTGAGCGGTTGATGAGGTTTTTTATTTATTTTTATTTGGTTTTATGCCTTTCAGATATTCTTTCAGTTAGTAAGAACTGTCATATAGTGGGTTGGGGAAAGATTAACTAAACCAATTATTCTACTCGACAATGTCAGTCCGCTTTATTCAAGCGTTTAACTTCGCAGAGCGCAATGTCTGTACAGCTGTCACTTGCACTATGGCGTCCCACATTGAAACGCGCTCCTCTGTTTTCATCCACCACAGCTTAAATGAAACAATTGGAAGGGGAGGAATGGGCGGTTCCCCTGATCACAGACTAATGCTGCTCTTTTACCTTGACGGATGGATTACATTGACCTTGCTGAACTTTCAACTTGATTTCAAGTGAAATGGTGCAGTTTTTTTGGCCACAGGCTGAAGTTTCTATTCAAGGTTGCGTTACTGAAATAATGATAGTCTATGGTGGCTTAAGTTCTAATTAGATTACCCAATGGAGACTGTCAAACGTGCCAAAAAGTCAAACAAACTTTCAACCCCTGCCAGAGTGATGGAGAACACTTTCATTCACTTTTACTCCTGTACCAGATTGTGCTTTTAAAGTAGCTGGCTGGTTCATGTTGTTCTTGTTCATCCAATTTAATTAGAACCCTTTGTGTTTTGATTCTAGGTGCCGTAGCCAGTGGTTTTTGATAGTCCTCAGGAGTTGCTTTATCTCCTCAACTCAGCCTGTTTAGCCCCAAATCATGCCAGGGTTTAGTTCTGTTCGAATCTTCCCCACCTGCCGCATTGACGGGACTGGAGAAGGTTATGCTGTGTTTGGGTGCTACAGGGCAGGTTCATGTGGTTCAGGCCGAATGTGGTTAGAAATGAGATCAGTTGTAGCCAAAGCAAAAAAACAAAAAACAAAAACAAATAGTGCATGGGATGAAATGAGCCAGATGTTAAGAAGGGACTTGTGAAAGTGTTTTTTTATTATTATTATTATTTCTATATATTCTAATCCCATTGAATTTTTATTTTTGTTAAAATGGTATTCCCACAAACTTTTATAAAATATAAATGATACTAAAGCGCTACTAGCATTTATCATTCTGTTACACCCTATTTATTAAACATGTGCGACACTAATACAGAGTTTTTGTTGTATTTGAGCTCAGAATTTTAGCCTGAGTAGGAATAGTAAAATAGGAAGGTAGAAAAAAAGGAATAGAGCAAAATTGTCAAGTTTGGTCTTGCAGATTTTTATATGCTGAGCCGTGCATTTCTCTTGCAGGTAAACAAACCACTAAGCAGACATGTTAAGCTGTACAGGTTTTATATATTTTTTTACATATATATCTTAATTTGTTATTTAAATGCTTTTCACTAATAGTCAAAGAAATGAAATCAATGTGAAAAAAAGCTTGGATGTGCAAGAAACACTAATGCTGCTGGAATAACTGTCTTCAGTCTGATGTTACTGATGTTGAGATTTAATAAGAAATGGGTATTGTGTGTGTGTGTGTGTGTGTGTGTGTGTGTACACAAAGGCATAAATAAATATATTTATATGTTTTGTTTGAGCAGAGTTTTGTGTTTGTTGCTTAAGATCTGTAATGAATGTGAATGTAGCTTGATTCTCTTTGTCTGTAGAGACCGTATAACCATGTATTTTTTTACAAAGCCTTGTTAGAGTCTGTGTTTGATCTTTTGGGATTGGACAATGCACATGGGCATGGTTTGAAAATATATGGTATGTGAATTTTCTAACAATAAAGACATGTAATTTTGTTTGAGTGTTCCTTGCAGTCCTCCCACCCATCCTTCTTCTAATTGATTAGTTATAATCTGAAAGGGAAGGAAAACGCTGTGAGAAGCGCTTGCGCAGAGGGAGTCCAAACCGCCTGATTGTTGAATTGTTGATGTCTGGATTGTTCTGAAAGTTTCCGGGCCGAAGGAGAAAACATGCCACTCTGCATCAGGAGGCTTAACCTCTGTCCTAGAATACCCTCTGTATGGATGACTATTACTCTAACGGCTTCACTGTGTGAGACTTTGTCGATGGGTGGCATGTTAAATCCCTTCCAGTCCACTTGTCTTGTTGTCCCTCTACATAAATGCCCCAATTCCTGTCTGTGGCACCCAAAATAGCTTGAGACAAGCCTTGGGGTTAAATGCCAAAACACAGCAAGAGTTTGCAAATGGTGATCTAAGTTTTATTTGATCTATAGAAATGAGTGTGACTACTAGATGGACTGAGTTGTCTAAAATTGCATTAAAAAGCCAGTAGGTTGCTCATCATAACCTTTTGTGGTTTCTAGTTGTCACTGTTGGTCTGAAATGTTGCGTCCCTGATATTTCCTAAGCTAACTGTTTATGCAATTTAAAGAGTTTGTCAGTCAAAACATAAATTTGAAAATACTGATGAGAAACTTTTTGCTTCTCACGAAAAGGGACATCTTTGTTTGCCAGACTGGATTTTTTTCCATTGTTTTAAATATTTCAAATCCCTAACCAATTTTGAAATGAGGACTCCAAGCCAGATTTTAATGAAATCCAGCATTGATCGAATCACACCCTCAGTTTTTGTGGCTCTTGTCACGACTTCAAAGAAACAAGGAGTTCAGGAGATTTTCTTTTTTTATTATTTTAATTTCCTCCGACACACAAGATAAATGCGCCAAGTCATGTATTGTTTTCACTCAAGACAAACACTAAACTGAGTAACAGAGATTATGTGTTTAGGTGATGCGAAGAGAATGGCACACTTTTTGGTCCGTAATTCAGATTTAAAGTCATAGTTCACCCAAAAATGAATTATTCACTCACCCCCGTGTCATTTTACAGCCATATGAGATTTTCCTTTAACGGAAATCAATCTAGTCACATCATCCAATATTATTGTTTGGAACAACTTGAGGATGAGTAAATGAGAGAATTGTAACTTTTTTGTCTACAGCAAAACCACAGACTATAAACTGACAAAGTCTTCTAACCTTCTTCCCCATCTTTAATTAGACACTTTACTTAATCCAGATTTGTTTAATGGCAAATTTACATTTATTTCACTAAAGCGTTTATGCAAATATGATAACAGTAAACAAAAACAATATCGTCCACTTTGGAGGCCGGCCATTTCTGAATCCCTCGCCCCCTCACACGCTTCTTATGGGCCACACGGCTGGGAATAATTGGAGCCATGAAAGCAATAATATAAGTTTGAGGTGAACGAGGGCAGGGAGTCACGCTATGGTGACGCAAGTGTGCCAACACTTTTTTTTTTTATCTTACTTTGAGGAAAAGAGTTTGTTTTAACATCCGTTCTCACGTCTCTTTTTTCTTCGATGTCAAGCTTACATATCCAGGGCCAAGGAGTTTATGCTCTGCTGCACTCCAAACATTTGTACCATTCCATTGCCTATTATATTGATTTGTTTCGAGCACAATGAGTATGTCAAGGCTATGACTGTACTATGACAAAGCTGGCTATTTGCAATAGAGGAATGTTTTGTTTACATGCAATTAAAACAATGCACGCATACTAACAGGATAAAGGGAGTACAGAGGAAAATCTGAAGACGAGTCAGGCTTACAGACTGTCCCCCAAGATAACAGTTTTTAGATCGGCAGGACAGCTCACAGAGAAGACTGTGTGGGACGTGTTGCGGCGCTCCACCAGCGCAGCCACAGCCTCCCCTAAATCCAAGTGATTCAGGTACCCGGGGGCCATTCGGTCTGGGGCCGCCACACCCGTATTGATTTTCACCTGTTGGAAGATTATAAAGACAGGTATCATAGAGGAACAAATATGAGGAAATACTTTCATGACACTTAATTAAAAGCATCTACAGTGAGTCTACATGTCGTGGCCGGAGTATAACCCCATGAACTTAGAGAGTTTGATGAGGCTTTTAGACAATCACACCTGGTTGAGTTTGCATGGCACCTCTGGGTACTCCTCACGCAGAACCTGACAGAACGCCAGAGCGCTTGCCGCCCCTACGGTCAGGAACCCTGTGCCAGGCATCAACACTTTCTCTCCAGCACCTCCTGTGCGACAGAGATAAGCAGGGTGAGTCATTTACTTTTTACATTTAAACTAGGGCTGTCAAACGATTAATCGTGATTAATCGCATCCAAAATACAAGTTTGTGTTGTTTACATAATATATGTAGGTGCACTGTGTATAATCATTTTATATATTTATATATATGAAGAGTTCAGATGCAAAAGCCTCTAAGTGCCATTTGAAATTTTCTTCTAGAATGGTCATTTTTATCAAGCTTGCATATTTAAGTTCAGTGATTTCACTTAAATGGCAATGATAATTACCTATTAATTGTTATTTAAGTGAAATTACTGAACTTAAACAACTTTGATAAAAATCATCATTAAAGAAGAAAATTTCAAATGACATTTAGAGGCTTTTGCATCTGAACTCTTCATATATATATATATATATATATATCACATGCTTGTATATATTTAAGAAATATTTTCATGTGTATACTGTATATAGATTTATAAATAATTTAAATATAATACTGTATATAGATTTATAAATAATTTAAATATAAATATCTTATATATAAATCATATTTTTTTTCTTAAATATACATGCATGTGTGTGTATTTATATGTATGCAAAATAATTATACACAGTGCACCCACATATATTATGTAAACACAAACTTTTATTTTGGATGCGATTAATTGTGATTAATCGCGATTAATCGTTTGACAGCCCTAATTTAAACTCTTTTTTTTTTATCTGCCTGATGTTTTTTTTTTTTTTTTTTTAAATTATGTTTCCAAAAAATAGATTCCATAGATTGTTTTCAGTGAACAGCTCTTAAAGGGATATTTCACCTAAAAATGAAAAACGTGTCATCATGTCATTATCTACTCACCCTCATGTTGTTCCAAACCTGTATGAGTTTCTATGTTCCTTTGAACACAAAAGAATATATTTTGAAGTATGTCAGTAACCAATCAGTTGATGGGCCACATTGACTTATAATATTTTTTGAACTACCATAGAAGTCAATGGATGCCGCCAACTGTTTGATTACCAACACGCTTTAAAATATATTCTTTTTTTGTTCAGGCGAAGAAAGAAATGCATACATGTTTAGAACGACTTGAGCGTAAGTAATGACAAATTTTTTTTTTTGTCTAATCTCTTCAAATGAACCATTTTTTCTTAGTGTGCGAAACATTTTAATAACCTGTTGTGCACTATATATTTGCGCATTGGTGCAGCTCCTATAAACAGTGATTTTGAATTAGCTAAAATATAAATTTGGACTTAAGTAGATCTATTCATACTCTCTTATGTGCACTTCAAATATATATACTACAAAACACAAGATTATTTTCCACACACAACTAAATAGCTTTAACTAAATATATGTTTTGGAGGGCAAATGATAACCTACCTGTGATAAATGTGTAGGTGCAGTTGGGATCATCTCTCACCAGGGGAAAGAACGCTTTCCAAGACACAAAGGTGCTGAAAAGCAGAGTCTCAATAACCTGAAGAAGATTAGAGAAGATTCGAGCAATGAAATGACGGGAGAAGACCCAAACATGAAAGTTAGGTCAGAAAGCAAAATGTGGATCATATGAGCAGGTATAAAGAGTGGAAGGTCTTTTGAGGTATTTGAAGCTCACCCATTGCAGTTCTTTGAGGGGTTGAGTGTGTGGTGGACCTCCCTGCCACCAGCTGAAGCCCAGAGAGGACACCACATCTGTGATCTTTCCCACAGACTTAAGCAAGGCCTGTTTCACCTCCTCCACCCCTTCCACTGAGCCTTATAGATTAGGAGAGTCACAAACGATCCAAAATCAATGTGACCTCAAAATGACTAGAGTTGCAAAGATAACATTAAAAAAAAAACTGCAAAGGGAGAAGATTCTTACCAACATTCCCCACTAAAGTGGTCAGGTTACTTTTTGTGTTGGGTGAAACAAACCCTTTGAGTTTCTCCAACTTGCTGTTGTCTCTGGAGATTACAGCAACTTTGAAACCTAAACCACACATTCAATATAAAAAGAATTCTATTTATGCAACGAAATGAATTTTTACAAAATAAAGTAAAAGAAAGGAAAATGTTTAATCGGCTTAGACTTAAATTACAGAATCGGAATTGAAAATAATTCCTCGTTTTAACCTCTAATAATCGCATGGTTTATGAGTATTTGATTTATGAGTATTTTCCTAATCATAACCGGACTGAATAAAGTTGCACAAAAAAAAAAAAAAAAAAAAGAGAATACATTAAGAAAGATGAAAGCAGTGTGGTCAATTTAGGCTACTGTTACACTTTGTCTAGTTTGGTTGTGTGTGTTTATTAAATCATGTAGTAAACATGATTCTTTATAGAAGCATTTTAAAATGAACTGATCTACAAATCATTCGTATTCACTTCCAATTGATGTTACAGGCTGTCATGTATAAATGTAATGTAATATAATATAATTAATATAATATAATATAATACAATATCATCATTTAATTAATATAATAAAGTCTAAAAAATATACCATAATACAATATAGGCCTAATAATAGTTGTTATTGTTATGAATAATTATAAATAATATTTCATAATTTGTTATTAAGATAATGCTTATTTACTTTAAGTTTAAATACTTAATGTGCTCTTACCTCTGTCCAGGAGAGCTTTCACTATGCCGGAGCCAACGGTTCCTGCTCCACCGAGCGCTAAAACCACCCTGTCCTCGTTTGACATTGCACACACAACTGCGGCAGCAGTGCAGACGTCTGAGATTGCTTATGGTTTACGGGGTTCATGTCTCCTGCTGCTCAAGATCTTTAAATCTAACCGCAGCAGGAATGACACGCCCCTTTAAGAATGACACTCCCACCAAATTATGGATTCTTTTATCTTTATCTTATTAGTTTTAAAGTATTTTTTTTTTTTTTGGAAAATTAATTTTACGACTGAAAAAATACACTATAACAGTAATGTCATATCAGTAAACTATTAAAAGTGTCAGAAGGTCACAACAAATATTACCGACAGTCTCCATCTTAGATTATAGCGCCCTCTTGTGGACAATCACTGGTGTGTACAAATCATAGAGTGTAAATATTTATATATGTATATAACTAAATGAAAATAAATTATTTTGGTATTTTAATAAAAAAATTAGAAGAGCTTAAATTTGGAATAGGGATCTCAAGATTTATATGGAATACTTTCATATATGAAAAAAGGCAAATGTGAATTATTTTTTTATTATTATTTCAATTGCTTTTAATTACTGTAATTGTTATTTAATTGCAATTTTAATGTTTATACACGTTTACTTTTATTCAATCCGATTCCGAAAACAGCAACGTTCACGTGAGCCGAATACGGAAGTGATGTAAAAAAAAAAAAAAATGAAAAAAGTTTCTCCGCCGAGAAGCAACTGGCGTTTATCAAAGCGTTTTGTTTTGGTTGCTGAACGTTGATCAGGTAACAAATCTATTTTTTCCATTCGTAACATTCTTATGTGAATGGCGTTAATGTGCTACGAGCTTTGATGATTTGATTTTAAGAAGTTCGTTTTTGGTATGGAAAGGTAACAAGATACAAGATCTATGCTCTTAGCGTAGTTTATGCCCATAACAATGCGCTATACTTCAAATATACTTTTACAAAATCTGAATTTAATGACTAAAGTATTATTTAGAACGCTGATTTTAGATAAATTACGGAACTGTTTTCCAACTTCACTTTCACTTTAGTCTGTTGATTTACGTTTCGATAGTTTAAATTTTCACATATTCAGCAATCGGCGGGTTGTTTTGATTGAATTTGAAGTTCATATTTAATCTTTAGATAATAACATGTTTATGGTTCTATACACTGTGGTTTAAAAGTTTGGGATCGGTTCTACGATTTTTTTTTTTTTTTTTTTTTTTAAAGAAGTCTCTTATGCTCACCACCAAGGCTGCATTTCTTTGATTATGACAATTTAAAATAATTGTTTTCTATTTTAATTTCTATATTTAAAAGCATCGTAACTGTCTTCAGTGTCACATGATCCTTTCAAAAATCCTTCAAATATGCTAACTTGATGCTCAAAAACAAAACAAAACCAAAAACATTTATTATTATTATTATCAGTGTTGAAAACAGCGGTGCACAATTTTCCCCCCAGCATTATTAGATGAATAGAAAGTTTTATTTCATTTATTTGAAATATAAAAAATTTGTATCATTATAAATGTATTTACTATAACTTATGTTCTCATTGAATGCATCCTTGCTGAATAAAAGTATTGATGTTTTTGTTTTTTTAATATTTTTACATTGTGGTTTTCAACATTGGTAATAATAATAATAAACGTTTCTTGAGCAGCAAATCAGCATATTAGAATTATTTCTGAAGGATCATGTGACACTGGAGTAATGATGCTGAAAATTCAGCTTTGCATTACAGGAATAAATAATAATTATTTTAACATATATTCAAATAACTAGTATTTTAAATTGTATTAATATTTCACAATATTACTGTTTTTTTGGTTTGCATTTTTAATCAAATAAATGCAGCCTTGGTGAGCATAAGAATATTCTTTTAATAACATTAAAAATCTTACAGATCCCAAACTTTTGAACAGCAGTGGATTTATAAAGATGTCATCCACCATATTCCAAGAGACTTGTGATTATTACTAATTTTTGATATGTGATTTATTGTGATATTTATTGATATAATTTGATTGTCAAAAACACACTTCTTTTATTGTGTCTTACAGGATGAATTCTTTTGCTAATAAAAAGACACAGAATGGTCTTATAAATAGGTACCAGACTAACTTGGAGAGACGAATTGAGAAGGGGGATCAAAGTTTAGTATGCAGGGATGAGGGACTGTGTAAGGAAGTAGAGGTGCTCCTTTGCAATAACAATGCCCAGAAAATACATACTCTACATGGATTAGATCCACTGACAGTGATGGAAAAATCTCTCCATGAATTTCCTTCTAAAACTGGGCAAATGGGGCTTGAAAAACTTGCCAAGGCCTTTGAAGTGTTGGAGCTCGCTTCGTTAAACCTCTACGTCTTTCCCTGGAGAAGAGAGTACAGACTGGTTAAGGTATGTGGAAATACTGGTGTTACACCTACAGAGCTAGATTTTTCAATTGTCTGAATGCTTTTGTTTTTCTCCTCCTTAAAATAAACTCCTCTTCCATCTCACCAGACGTTTTCAAGCATGTTCACCCATTTGATCAAACCTGCACTGACCCTTCAGCAGGCTAAAGAGCTGTTTGCATTGCTTGGGTACCAGCCTTCAATATCTAATGAAGACGAGGAGTTGGCGCTGAACTCCAAACCAGCTCCTTCTGATTTCATACTCGCTCTAGCATGTGGTTTCTTCACTGCCCGGATGGAGTGCCAGCTGCTTCTTTCCTCCTTGGGCTCAGCGCACAGAGGTGTGGAGTGGGTTCTTCTGCTAGTTAAAGAGAGGCAGGCGGGCCACAGTCTTCAGGTAGCATTAGACAACGCCAAGAAAAAGTCAGAGGTTGCTAGTGCTGCGGACGCCATCCTGACAAGCGGCGTGGACACTGAGCTTGATCTGTACACAGGGGAGACAGACGTGACATCCGCTCCTTTTTCACCACCACACTCTTCTTATACGCAACCAAAAGAGATCAAGCCTGACTCAGACATGAGGAATAATGACGTTGCCGGGCAGAGAAGATCAATCAACAGTCCGGGTCCAATGGAAAGCTTTGGTGAAGATCAATCGAAAGGTAGTGTCCAGAGACCAGCAGGAGTAAATGGGATGTGCAGCTGTATCACACCAGATTTATTTTATATATACCAGTGTGAGAAGTGCAAACATGTTCACAGTCCATCGTGTAGCCATTATATAGAGTGCCTTTCAAAAGGGCATACTTTAGCGCTGTGCCCATACAAAGGCGAAGACCTTTATTTAGCACAAGACCAGTTTAGATTGGCCAAGGAAAAAGATTCCCTGAAGACACATAATTGCATGGTCGATTCTACTTGTGATACATTTTTGGTTTGCTACACCTGCCAGGTAATCCATGACCACGACTGTAATAGCATTCAAAAGTGCAAATTAAATCACCACGTACTGCCCACAGGAAAATTACAGCCCCCTCAAGGAGAAAGAGTGAATGGTCAAAAGAAGGACACATGTCTTGAAGCTCCAGTGAATGCAATGCGTCACACCTCGTATAACGCCCATGACTTATGTCAAGATGTGCAAAACTGTGTGAAGTATGAGCATTGTGTGCAGTACCCCCAGGAAACACCTCCTGCACCAAAACCATTTTTCAATCATTGCTTGACAGATAAAAAGCATTTTCCTGAAATCGTATGCCTCACTTGTAAAGCCTTTCATTTATCTGGGTGTTTTGGTGGACGGCATTGCTCTCAAGAACACAAAATACAAGATTTTGGAACTAAATGCATCACTTGCTTCAGTTCTGAACTTTTCACCTACTGCAGGTATTGTGGTGTCCTGTATTGCAAGCGATGTTGCTTTAAAAATGTCATGGTGTGCAAGTGTGGAATGCCTTTCATCTCCTCTTCCTCTGTATAACATCTATGGGTCAGTGTTGATCATGTGTGGTTGAAGACTGCCTGTTATTTTGCTAATTGCACAGTAGATCTGAAGTACTTGGGGTTAAATACATGACAATCTGTTGTTACACTTTTGATTTTTTGATATCAGCAACATCTTGATAGGAGCCATATATTATAAAAAAAAGTTACAAAGTTCACAGTAGTTAATTATCACTTACCAATTTATGTCATACAATAACACAGCTCATAACTGTATATTATTGGTTGAGATTGTGCGATGGCCAGTCCAATATTTGGGAAAATTATGGTTTTGGGTCTTAGCAACATTTCTAACCAGTTATTATGTTTAGAGTAATGTACTATGCTGCCATATAATTGTTAAATATAATGCATGTTTATTATTATGATGGTTTCATGGAGTTAATATAAAAATAAAGGGAATGTAAGAGAATTCTGCTTGTACTCTTAGTCTTATTTAAAAGATCAAAATCCTAAACATTGTTATATAATAAAAAAAATATCCTACTATTGAGGATGGTGTTTTAATCTCAACAAAGTCATATACTAGTATCCGCAAAGGAAAAGAGGAAAGTTGAGGTCATATCTGGTAGTGAAATGTGATAAACAGTGATAAAAAGGCCTGTGTCGGATAACAAAGGATTTAATTAAAGCTCCATTATCTCTGAAATCCAAAGGTAAGGTTGCAATAAAGTTCCCAAAGCTTTATTCATTGTACTCTTCCCATTTTACATTAATGAAGGTTTTACTGTCCATGCGATCGATATATAAAACTCCATTGAGGTGATCCATTTCATGCTGCAGTATTCTGGCCGGCCACCCACTCGCTTTCCAGGTGACGGGCTCTGCTTTCTCATTAAGACCTTTGGAAAGAAGACAACTGTTTTTATTTGATACTTGAAATAACATCATAAAGTAAATATTTAGGTTGCCACAATGATTTTAAGTCTGGCATTTCTTTCTTTTTTTGACATTTTACAGCACGATACTTTTACCTGAGACTTCTACTGACATATAGCGTGGAACGGATGCTGAATACCCACAGATGCTCTCACATGCCTCTTGGAAGATGACGGTGTGTCCATCTAGTACACGCAACTGTGGGTTTACAAAAATCATCAGGGGCACTGCCACCAGACCCCGGGCTTCAATGGACGTGATTGAGCTTTCTTGCAACATTTTTTTGGGATACTCCAAGGCTAATATCCGTAGAGGAACACCAATCTGGGGTGCGCTCAGGCCGACACACTCGAGCGTTCTCATCACCTTGACCAGAGTCTTTATGACCTTCTGCACCTCTGGTCCTTGAATGGCTCCAGGTTCCACTGCCGCAGCCTGTGAACGTAACACAGGATCTCCGACCTGGCACACGTGATTATATGGAGGAGCCGGTGCACCTTTGAATTTCCTTGTCATGTATTGTAAGTAGGACCGCATCTTGATGTTGGTAGAATGAGTACGTGGGGCTGCAGTACATGTGAGTGATGACAAGGGTAGAAGTATTCTAACTGGTTTTGGAAGTACATAATTTGTCTGACTTCTTAAGACACAATGTGAAAATGTCCTCCAGTGCCTGATCATGACTGGCAGCTGTAGTGGAAAGCTTCTCTCTTGACAACTGGAGAAAGGGAAAAAAAGGACATGTCATTCAAAATAAATTTGAATGTGGACAAGTCTGTTTTATTTTAGCTCATCAAAGCTGAATATTTATGTATGTTTACATAAGTAAGCAGTAATAACTAAAAAGTAGCTACATTAATTATATAGGAGTGAAATAAACATTGGATACAGTCACTTTTATTAGCAAGTGTCAATACTCACCAGTACTGTAATTAATTCCTGTAATAATAAGAATTTCACATCAGATTTTTTTTTAAACCGCTAGAAGCATTTCAATGTGAGGAGGACAGTCAGAGAGAGACCATTCCGGAAAACGGAATTACTGAGACACCTATGACACCGTGTTGTTTCTTTAAAATAAAAGTCTGAGTATTTTAATATGAAATTGAATTAAATATCTGATTAAATTAAATTATATTAAATTAAAACCGTATTAACTTACGGTTACGGTTACACCACATGGATATCGTGCAGGGAAATGCATAGCGTGGAAGGCTTTTATTTTGGTAAAATCATTTTCAAAAAGTTACGTCCTGTTTCAAAACATCACGTGATATAGTCAGCGTGAACGCGATGTTTGTTTACACCACCTCCCTTTCATATCAAGGAACGAGCATTTTCAATCAAACAAATCTTACCATTAATAGCACCATATTTTATGATTATTAAAAAATAATATACACGTCTTTAATTCTAAGTAAGTTAGTTAGAATAATAGTATAATTTATGTAGCTTCATGCAGATAATTACTTTCAGTCCATATCGTTATTTAATCGTAAGAAATCTACTTTATCGTAACCTTTTCATTTATTTTTTTTTTTAAATGAAAGTGAAAATAATTAAGTGAAGTAGGCGATCATCACGTGTTTTCACCGTAGTTGTGCGGAAAGATATCTGGGACGTAACGTTACTACATCCGTGATCAGATGAACATGGCGCAGGGGAAACAGGCCGTTCGTGGACTGTAAACAAGAGGAAATTTTGGGATAAGATCGACATCGTACCATGCACGTGTGAAATGGTCTCAATCTCGATATACTGGACCGTTTGTTCTGCTTCATTGATGACTACGAGGCGACAGATTGAGTGCAACACATCGAATTGCATTCATAAACATTTCTATAGGACTTCAAACCCCTGAGCATTCATTGTTTTGGATATTGAAAACAAACCTTGTTTTATTGTGGATGACATCCTTCACGACCAAATGGCTGCAATTGGAAAAGTCAAACGGAGTAACGTTATTGATTTGCCTCAAGGTGTTGAGAGGTTGAAAGAGGAGCACAGAAAGGTCAGGAGTAACGTTAATGTTTATTTCATATACCACCGATGCATTCCTGCAGATATTAAAACTCAATGCATGCGTTTTATCGTCAGCACCAGTTTATCTGTTATCTATTTATGTTGTTTTTGCAGTATAGTCGCATAGACGCGTAGCATTTTCCAGAAAGTTCCTTTGTGTATCACGTGTTAGCTATTTGTTTGGTTATATGTTTTTTTTTATACTTCGCAATTAAATTAATGTACATGCAATTTTTCTCTATAATGTTAACCATAAATTATCACACATGTGGTAGCTAGCAAACAATGTAAACTCTAGTTTAATCGAATACAAAGTTGTCCACGTTGCCAAAATGCATGCAGCAAGCAGTAGATAGTAACGTTACACATGCTGTGAAATAACTCCTTGTGAAGTTAAGGTTTAACTAACTTTATATTTCCATGATATTTTGAGTAACACGAGTAGGTGAAAGGCAAAAAGTGTTTTACCTATGTATTGACATTGGAGGATAAATAAGCTACATTTGTACTGCTTCATTTAACGTCAGCAAGACTGGAGTATTTTTCTTTATATACTCAAACTTCTGTTTATAAGACATGTTTTATGTTGTTCTATTGGTGGGTGAATCTCCTAAAGCCAGTAAAGAACATACCTGGGTAATATTTCTCTCCAACATAAAAATAATCAACTTTACTGTGAAAATTTTATTTTGCAGAAGGAACATTAAGATGATTTGCACGGGACATAATTTCCATGAGAAATAAGCATATTGACCTTGTAATGTTCAGTGTTGTTATGATAAAAATCTTTCTCATTATTGTAATAGATGTTATTAATTAATGTCACTGTGCAAACCATTCTAATGGGCTTCATTTTCTCTGAGCAAAATAGTACTGAGCTATTTGTGAGCCTACAGACTCTTTTTAGTTGTTTTACTTGTATATTGTTTTTAATGATGACCTTGCCAAAACATCCTTATGGTACCTTGTCTCAACTTCTCACAAGAAGTAACTTTTTAGGACTATCATTCACTCTAATGGTCAATTCACATTACCCAAATATTGCAGATAGTTTAGCAGTGATTGTCACAGTGGCATTTTGGGAATTTCAGTGGTTGTGAAATGAACAACTGTCTTCCACAACAGGTGGTGAAAGATTGCAGAAGTCAAATTGAGCATTGGTGAGTGTCCTTATGTAGTTTAACAGATGTGTCAGACATGCATAACATTCGTATCAATGTATATAACTGTGTATTCTAGCTGCACATTAGCTTGTCTTGTATTTTTTTATTATTTATTATTTTTTTTGCATGTTTATATTTGGAATGGAAATGCTGTTTATAATGTGAATCACTTTCTTGTTTGACGGTTATGACAAAAGATTTGACAGCCTTTTGTTATATTCCTTTTCAGTATTTTCAAAAGATATTCTGTAGGTTGGACAAAAATAGAATTTGTATGTCAACAAACCAGTAATAACCTTCTAAGTGATTAATTTTTCTGTGATTGACAGGGAAAAAGTGGAAAAAGACTATGAATCTCTTCAGGACCGCCTCAGGACCTTGCCTGATAAGTTGTCTTATGATATTATGGTATGGCATCACATTTCAATTACCAATGCATCCAACTTGTGTGTCTACATACACAAAATATTTTGCATGCCTGAGCAACTAAATGTCTAATTAAATTTATCATCAGAGGATTATTCAATCCTTTTAGCTGGTTTTAAGACACATTTATACCAATGACTATAACAATAAAGTTATAATATTGAATAAGTTTTAATAAGGTCTGTACTGTAGTCCCATAGAGGAACAATTTCAATGGAATCCCTTTCAGAACAATTTGTTTCAGCTAATGAAGGATAAAACCATTGCCAGCCTGACACGGTAACATAATGTTAACAGTATTGGTGAGGAGACCAATAGTTATCTATAATTGATCCTGGTATTGAATGGACCTTTTGTCAGATTTGATAGTGACACTTTTACTGGAAGCCCTGATTTTGCTCATTATTTTTTTGTTTTTTTTTAACATGATAGGTACCATTTGGTCCCTTGGCTTTCATGCCGGGAAAGCTAGTTCACACTAATGAGTTAACGGTGCTCCTCGGGGATAACTGGTTTGCAAAGTGTTCTGCCAAACAAGCCGACACTCTTGTGGAACACAGGAAGAAACGTGAGTTATTTCTACTAATATTTCCCATTGACCAGTTTTGAATAATGCGTACAGCTTGACCTGATTTATTTCATTTTTTCCAGATGTCAAAAATGCTCTAGATGACTTACAAAAAGTGATGAAGAACTTTCAGAACAGGGCAGATTTTACAAAGGATCTTGAAAAATTGACTGGTGTAAGTGTCATACCTATGACCTCAATACTCTGTGACATTATTTGGAAATCTTATACTGATGTATTCATTTCTGGAAGAAACTTCAGGACACACCTAAAATCACATCCATTCTTTCTCAACAGGGTAGTGGAGATTTTGTAGATATTAGAGAAGAGGTAATAAATGAGGAAGAAGTTACCAAAGGTAAATCTCAGCTTCGGGCTATCTGTCGTACTATCAGGCTGTTTCTACTTTTATTGTTCATGACGTTTACACTCTATTGTGCTTCCCCAGGAAAACATCGTTTGGCACACAAACCCAACTCTAAACCTAAGCAGGAGTATGTGTTGGACCTGAAAGAGGACAAAGAGAAGGAAGAAGTTGATGAAGAGCGAAAGACAGGGGTGCTGTCAGAGGAAGAGCTGTGGGCTCGACTTGATGATCTAGAGCGTCAGGAGGAACTGCAGGATGCGAGATACCGGTAAAAAAAACACTGGAAACCTAACACTGTGTTCAATATTTTTTAGCACAACCATTTTTAACATTGATAATAACATGATTATTGAGCACCAAACCAGCATATTAAAATGTGACCCTGAAAGCTGAAAATTCAGCTTTGCATCACATGAATAAATTAGATTTTAAAATATAATACAATATAAAATAGTTATTTTAAATTGAAATAATATTTTACAATATTACTGTTTTTACTGAATTTCAGATCAAATAAATGCAGCTTTGGTGAGCATAAGAGACTTCTTTAAAAACATTTATAAAAAAAAAAAAGTTTATTTGGGGTAAAATTATATTAGCTAATACTTTTTTCCTATGGGACACAAAAGGGTCTTTCTCTTTAAATCAATCAAGTATTGGTTCCTAGCATACATATTGAGTTAAATGGTTTTTGTTAAATCCTTATTCAGTTATCACAAACAAAAAAAGGAAATTGTCATACCACGTATGCATAAATTATTATTATTAGTAGTATGAAAATGTAATGCACATACAGTACAGAAAAAGGAGCTGTTACACCAAACATTTAAGAGGATACTCATAGATTTGGTCTATTTTCTTCCCCGTTACACCAGATTGGACAGCACAGACACTAATGGAGAAGACACCACTTCCTCCTCAGAGGAAGAGAAGGAAGCAGATGGTGGCAGCGGTGTCCAGGTTAATGGCCATCAGAAGGAAAATGGCTGGGTACCGTCATCTCTCGGTCAGATGAACGGCATTAATGGCTCGCACCCTGAGGAGGACGAGGGGGATGAGGAAGAAGATTGTGAGGAGGAAACAGATAATGGGCTTCCAACTATCTACTTTTCTCACACTGTGGAATTCAAAAAGGTTAGTCAATAGTTACACAAAACTCTTTTAGATAATGTTACAAAATATTTTTTTTTTATTTCAAATAAATGCTATTATTTTGAGCTTTCTAATTCATCAAAGAATCCTGAAAAAAAAAGGATCAGTTTCCACAATATCATTAAGCCGCAAAATTTTTCAAATGGCTTTTTGAGCACAAATCAGCGTACTAGATTCATTTCTGAAGGATACAATACAATACAGTGTTAATTATAAATTACAATTATAAAACAACTGAAGTTGACAAAAATGCTGTGCAAGAACATAAGAAAACCAATAGTCAAAACACAAATCAACAAGAATTACAAACAATAAAAGACAAGCTGTAAAATAGGTTGAAGCAAAAGCATAAAACAGCAAGTCAAGATATATTAAACACCAACTATGACAGTCTTTGGAGTAGACTTAAAAATAGATTAAGTTGAGGTAGTTCTGATAAACTGGGAGACTATTTCATAGTTAAGGCTGATAATAGAAAAGGCACAATCACCTCTGTCCTAGAAACTTGCAATAGTCCAGAATTAGCAGATCTTGACCTTGACTGAGTGCAGGGATGTAACGGATCAGATAAGTACTGTGGTCCATGTTATGAAGGTATTTAAATGCAAACAATAGAATTTTAAAATCAATTCTATATTTGACCGGCAGCCAATGTAGTGAGATTAAGACTAGCATGACAGACTCATGTTTACGCTTCTTATAAAGGAACCAAGCCGCTGCATTCTGAACTAAATAGATGTGGACCGACATACAATGTGTTACAGTAGTCCTGTCATGATGTTACGAAAGCATACATAAACGTTTCAAATTTCTTTAGGGACCAAAACGGCTTTACCTTTGACAGAAGACGAAGACGATAACACAACTTAACCACAGTACTTATCTGCTTATCGAGTTTAAGACTATTATCAAACCAAAACACCCAAGTTTCTGACATGTAGTACTATAAGGTGGTAAAGATGCAAATCAAAATCATGTACACCGTGTTTTTGAACCAAACACAATAAATTCAGTTTTTCTCATTAAAGCAACACTAAGTAAGATTTTTTACCTTAAAATAATGTTTTCCAAATCGTTTCAGTGGTTCATCATGTCGTGACATGGTGAAATGCACTAATGTCCCCGCTTTGCGGTCCTTTATTTGATATATCCACGCTATGTAAGATTGCCAGATCGGGTCGCATTTCTGTAGTCCGAATGTGACATAAGAAAACTACAAATTTGACTTGCTTCACGGCAATCGTTGCAATTGGCTTTATGCACAGCTGCACTACTTCCTGAACTTCAGCCAGCTCCGTTGTTTCCTGTCTGCCATTACTGGACAACCTGATTAATCCAGGTGTGGATTAACCTGACCTCAGTAGTCACAACAACAATAATCAGACACACCTAGATTAATCAGTTTGTCCAATAATGTCAGACAGGAAACAAAGGAGCTGGCTGAAGTTCAGGAAGTAGTGCAGCTGTGCATAAAGCCAACTGCCGATAGGTGTACTCGACAGGAGACTACAACTACATGTAAGATACCTAGCAGCCGGGTAGCTTTTGAATTGTCATTATGATTCCAAAGCCGGTGCTGGAAAAACAGATAGCATTTGTTTGCATGTGTCTGCGACAGTAGGATGCGGTAGGCTAAATTATTTACGACAGCAGTAATGGACAATTCCGCTTCCAACCTTTAGGGCAACCGCAGTTACTTGGTGTTGCTTTAAGGCTCAGGAAATTAGTTGCAAGCCAGAGTTTTAGTTCTCCCAAATAATTCACAATTGGCTTTAAAGGTTGTATCAGCGATTCCACCCTCCAAAAAGGCCCATCACTCAAAACCAAAATAAATAGTGTTCCAACCAATCACTGACATGGGTTCATTGATAGACGCTGGCTTCTTCTTCAGCTCTGACTTCGCGTGCAGCTGTGTACGAGCACAAAACCTCTCAACACCCACCCCCCTGTTGGTGATTGGTTTTAAATACTGTGACAATATTTAAAACTGGATTGTAATTTTTCATGTACAGAATTGATAGCCAAAAGTTGAGACAATGTTCTCTAGAATTTTATAAAGAAAAGGTAATATGACCATGGGACACTGAAGCCTGGAGTAATGGTTGCTGAAAATTCAGCACAATATTACTTTTTTTAAAGTACTTATTTTTGATCAAATAAATGCAGACTTTAGGACATGAGACGTTGCAAAAAACATTGCATCTTACCAAACCCAAACTTTTAAAACATTCTGTTTTGCATTATAAACATTTTATGTTTTGCATTGAATCATTTTCTCCTGTCTGTCTTGGAAATAAAATATTTAGCATAATACTATCTTTCAATCTTCCCTTTTCCCTTTGAAGGTCAGGATAAATACAGGAAAGAACACCACTCTAAAGTTCAGCGAAAGAAAAGAGCAAAAGGAGCAAGCCAAACGAAAAAAGAAAAATGGCAAAAGTAACGGCCATTCTCTGGAGAGTTACAAGATCACAAGCCCAGCAGATATTTATAGGTAACAGCCTTATCTATTTTAATTCATGTCTTCCAGTGCTTGTGTTTTTTTTTTAGCTCTTCAGTTTAAACACAGTCTATGATTTTAGGGTGTTTGTGGACTTGGTGAATGGAGAGCCAATACCACGGAAGTCCATTTTGAAGTCTCGCAGCCGTGAGAACAGCGTGTGCAGTGACACCAGTGAGAGCAGCACAGCTGACTTTGAAGAGCGCCGTGCGGCTTTTGGACGTTCATGGAGCCATGATGATGCCATGCACAGTGATACCAGCGATGGCATTACAGAGGAGGAGAGCCCTACTGGGACGAGTCCCCGCACTAACGGACGCTTTGAGGTACATTATGTTTGTTGCTGCTGGTTAAATTTGGCATAAAATGGAAAATCACCTCATCTATCTCCCAGTCCTTTAAAAAAAAAATCTTAACCTGATCTGAAACTCTTATCGCAGGGGTTTCCAAACTCGGTCCTGTAGGGCCACTCTCCTGAAGAATTTTATGCCTATTAAAGGAGTAGTTCACTTTTAAAAAAACTTTTTAAAAAAAACAAACTTTTGCTGATAATTTACTCACCCCCATGTCATCCAAGATATCCATGTCATTCTTTCTTCAGTCGAAAAGAAATTAAGGTTTTTGATGAAAACATTAAATTTTTTTCTCCATATAATGCACTTTACTGGGCACCAAACGGTTCAAGGTCCAAAAGAAAGTTTCAGGAGTTCAAAGGGCTTTAAATGATTCCAGAGGATGAATAAGGGTCTTAAAAAGTGAAACGATCGTTTAAGATGACAAAGTTTAAGTTTATAAGCTCAAATGCTCGCCTTTCTCTGTTCTGTGATGCTCGTTCGTGACTCTCCTGTTCGAACTCGTTTATCAAAATGAACTTATCATTTTTTGAGTCATTTGATTCATTCAACGAACGAATTGACTCATTTTGATGAACGAGTTCGAACAGGAGAGTCACGAGCATTCGTCACAGAACAGACCAAGGTGAGCATTTGAGCTTATAAAACAAACTTTGTTATGTAATTTTTAAATGAGCGATCACTTCGCTTGCAACATGACATCATGACTTTTGCGTAAACATATACGCCACTTTCGAGTCAGGTGGCGTGTTATCTCCACGCATTTTGTGCTATCCGCGTGTGTCCGCGTGTATGCGTATATGTCTACGCCATTAACGTCCGCGTCATTCCGCGTGTCTGAACACGCAGTCAAATCTCCAGTCATAAATGCCATTAACCCCAGTGACAGTTAAGTTTAGGGATGGGGTTGAGGTAAGTCATATCTTTTTTTTACCTAGGATGGTAAGGGAACAGTCATAAATGCCATTTACCCCAGTGACGGTTAGGTTTAGGGACAGGGTTGAGGTAAGTCATATATTTATATAACGGTAAGTCAACGGCGTTCATAAACACGCTGAAAGGCGATTATGCGTCTTGATAGCACGCCAAAAATGGAAATACGAATTGGCGTGTCATACACGCGCTACTTCATGAGATCAGTCTGTCGCTTGATAAGACACTTATTCATTGTCTGGTGTCGTTTAAACCCCTTTGAACAGTTTGCAGTTTGTACTGAAACTGTTTTTTGGACCTTGAACCGTTTGGTGCCCAGTAAATCATATGGAGAAAAATCCTGGAATTTCTTTTCGACTAAAGAAAGACATGGACATCTTGGATTACATGGGGTTGAGTAAATTATCAGCAAACGTTTTTTAAAGGTCCCCTGACATGAAATTTTCATTTTCTGAGGTTTTTTATAACATTAATATGAGTTCCCCTAGACTGTATTTGGTCCCCTCGTGTCTAGAATTTTCAATCGGTGTAAACCGAGCTTTGGCTATTTTTCTCTTCTCTGCATCCGTCTGCATCTCAGACGCGCTGATCTTGAATCTCCCCTATATAACGTCATACAGGGGAAAGGTTACTCCCCTTTATCTGCTTTGCCCACCCAGAGAATTTGGCCCGACCATGAGAAAACGAGCTAGGAACAAGAAGTACGAACACGCACAGGCGCTATTTTATTTTTTCCTAGAGAAATAGCTTTGAGATTTGAGTTTTTCCTCGAGAGATATCATGGCTTGCAAACGAGCGAAGCATGGCAGTTGCTCAGTGTTCGGATGTACAAATGAACACAAAAGTATTTTTTAGTTCCTTCGTCCGAGCCTCTGAAGAAACAATGGGTTCATTTTATTTTCTCTGGAAATGCGCCGACTCATCTCCCAAAGTTTTGTATGGTCCAAACAGGCAGGAGACAGGTAAGTTAATCTTTCTCTCAAAATCGTTCGATACTGTTTATGCATCAGTAAGTCAAGCCAGTGACTAAAATATCAACTTCACATCGTTTCTTATAGTAGGATGAAAATAATCTTATTTAAAAAAAGTGTTTAGCAGGATTGATATTCAAAACGGTAAGCACGCGCTGCTTTGTTTACGTTATGTGTATTATTTATTGCCTGTGGACAGCACTTTGGTCCATTTTAATGGTTTTGAAAGTGCTTTTATAAATAAAAGTTGAGTTGAATGTGTATCTGCAGCCGGCAGCGTCGGTTTTCCTTTTTGAATGACGAATATAGACTAATATATCTGCAGAAATAGACAGTTGGCTCATTAAACGCAGGCGCAGAACGCACAATCTAGCTGACAGTCGGCTGCAGTTCTCTCGGTGAGTTCAAGTGCAGCTTTTTACCTCGACGAGAGCGGACGAGTTCCGGGCTTTAGAGAGAACAGAAACTGCGTTACACTGCACAACGAAACTCTTACTGTATGTACATCATCGGGTTTGCATTGGTGAAAGCAGAGAGTGCAGAAACTGCGTTGCAATAAGATCTTCATTCTCGCGATCGACAGACTGTCATCTGCAGCTCAATGCTCATCACAGCAATATTTTATGTGATGAGAATCTAAATACTTCAAAAACTTCTCATGATTCAGTAATCTCGATATCTGTAATAGTAAAAAAGTATAATAGCTGTAGTAAAAGTATTCGAGAGAGTTTCACATGTAATATGTAGCTATTTCATATGCAAGCATGTCCGCTAATAACAGCAGAGGCCGGTTACACACAGCAGACACGCCCCTTCAAACAGAGCATTCAAATCAGAGGCAAAAATCAGGCTGGGAAAAATGCCTTTTATTTATAAATTATGACTATTTTTGATCTAAAAACGTGCTAACATTATAAGGGCAACCCAGGAAACATTATAGAATAATAAAATAACCCCATGTCAGGGGACCTTTAAAAGTGAACTACTCCTTTAGGACCTTGATTAGCTGATTCGGGTTGGAGCTAAGCTTTGCAGGACAGTGGCCCTCCAAGAGCAGGATTGGACATCCCTGTCTTATCGAGATAGAGGCTGGCAGCCTAGCATGGTTTTGCACCAAAATATATTTCTGACCTTTTTTGTTTCTATTTAACACTCAGCATATGAGATCTAACCAGATGGTTCTGTGTGATTCGATTAAAATCAAAGGGTAGTAGGTCCTTTTCTGTAGCTGTTCTCTCTTCCAATGTATATTAGATATTCCCCATCAGTGGATGCCTTTTAAGTCTAGTTTGAAGACAAATCTTTGTAGTATTTTAGATAGGATTAGACTAAACAGGATTTGTTTGTGTGGATGTATGTAACTGTATTTATTTTAGCTGGAAAGAACTATGGTCAGCTGCAGTTGTTTTAAATGTTCAATAGAAATAAAATGTGTATTCTATTGTATTGCAGTTGCATGCTATTAATCTTAATGTGAACAATTTGTTAAAACGATCAATAAAGTTTTAAATCAAAAATTAATCTCAGTAAATATTTAAATATCTTTTTGTGTTTTAGGCTTTTACAGGCACAGTGATTGAAAAGGACCCCCTGCCTTGCTCAATCCCACACCTGACCATCGCCCCTCCTGCCTTACCCACAATCCCGGAGAGAAAGCTGGAGGAGGTGGGCCAAGAAGCACCTCAGGAGCCACCCAAAAGGATGTCAAAATTCAAAGCTACACGGTTACATCAGAAATGAAAGTTCATCTCATTAGGACACAGCGTTTGATTTCGGTTATATGCGTAGCTGCAAGACTGATGTCTCACTAGTTGCCCTCTGCCTCTGTCCTCCACTCTGCTTCTATACTTTCATCTGTCATGTTTCGTTTTGTGACATGCACGCTTGACATTTTATTTGCTTTATATGAGAAATGAAGAATATACATTATTTTTCCAAACAGTTTGCTTGTTTTATTGCCAAATAGTTTAAATATAGACAAGCTGCACATTTTGGTATATTATTATGTTTATTAGGTAAATAATGGTAAAAATGTTAGGGGCATCATGACTGCTGTCATTGTTATGACGTGGTTGATGTGGATTCTCTGGAAAATGCTTTATCAAAGGAAAAAACTTCTGTTAATTCATAAAATATGTGTGCAACTTTGACCTATATTGGCAATGAATCGGCTGTAAATTTCTGTCAGCGTAAAAAAAAAAGTTTTATCCCTCCTGAATTCTGTCTTTGACTGTCCTTTATCTTCTTTTGTATTGTTTACGGAGTTTTGGCTTTGTTTCTGACCTAATGTACATCAGCTTTTTTAGTGACTGCAAGAAAGATGATGAAAGTGAAAAAGAACAAAATAAATGATTTTGACTATACACGCTTTTTAACTTGTCAGAACATGATTCATTGTAGTTTCTACACGAAGCATACATTTTTGCATTAGTTTCTGGATGTCTTAAGCCTATTTCTTAGTCTTTATTTTGGCCATAATTTTCTCTGTGTTTCAGCAAATGAAATGATTTTTTGGTGACAAATCTTATTTTGACACATATTTTGAGAAAATGCTTTGAATTTGTTTAACTTAACATTACACTCTGGGCAAATTTACTACCCGTTCATTATGCTCGTGGCTGAAAACAGCCACTATTTTAAACTGCTGTAAAAATGTATCAGATAAATATTTTTTTCAAATTTTTTTTGCATAAATCTATTAATCAACCTCTCTGAATTTGAACAATGCATAAGGGTTCATTGTAATGATGAAGCAACTCTTTTGTCATCGTGGTGTTGCTCAGTCAGAGCCATTGGAGGGCGCCAAAGCATTGCACTTTTTATTCTTACTAAAAGCCTAAACAAGCTTCTGCATTTAGAGGGGGAAAGCTATAGACTTTTACCAACTGAAATTGACTCTAAAGGTGACGTGTTCCCAGCAAAAACTGTTTAGGATGCTCAGATTTTGTGTGTTTATATATATAAATGGTGTGTGGCAGGATGTCTTTTTGTCACTAACTTTATTGAGGCAACTCAAGCTAGGCCTGTATGTATTTGTGTTGTATGATGTGATGCATCATAATAAATCACAGGCACATCTTAAGAGTCATTGTTCGCATAGCATTCACCTTCTTGGAAACAGTCAAAATAGTCCAGAGAGTGCTCCATTATTACTTTTGCCATTTAAAGGCAAGGACTGGGTACTTCTGAGTAGGACTGCCTCCATTAATGCCTTTGTTTGCACCGGTATCAGTCACTTGTGTTTGACTGCAGACTTATCCATCAGCAAATTGACATTTGGATGTGGACAGATTCTGAGTCAGCAGCTGGGCTGAATGAAGCATTGTCCATTCAATTAATTTCTGTCTAGAAAGACTGAATGATCAACTTGAATCAAATTTTTTTCAAGCATGATCTCAAGCCGTGCTCAAAATGGCTTGGAGCTGATTTTTTTATGTCATTTAGCTGGACTTCAGTGCAAAGCTTGGTTTTAAATAAAAACTGTTAAAAGTAGTTTTAAAAAATAATAAATCTGTCAACAGACTCGCTCTCGACTGTCACAGTTATATTTATGTTAATGTCTTTTAGTTTGTTTTCATACATCACAAGTGTTCTAGTTCTTGCCACTCATAAGTCACTCACCATGGACACTAATTCTGCCCTACAAAGCAAAAAGGCAGTAACTGCAGTTTTGGTAAAGCATTAATTATTACAATTTTCATGACATTTAAGGCATCCTTTGTTATGTGACAAAACATCTTATCTTAAATGCGTGTCGTTTTAGAGAAAAATGGTAGTTGTTTGTACAGTAACTGCAAAAAGCCCTAGCAAAAGTCATTTTTCTCAGTTCTGCACTCTGCGTAGTTACTGCCTTTTTGCTTTGTAGGGCAGAATTGTTAAGTAGTTAAACTAGGATTCTGTTCTAAGGTGATTCGAATGTATCTAGCCTTTTCTCTTGGTGTGTCGATCAAAACACAGAAATGGATGACAGTCTGATAGAATCAAAGGGGCTTATTGAACACTGAGAATGTGTTGATCTGTGTGATGTATGTAGTTCTACAATGAAACATAAAGAAATAATCAGCATAACATGACTTGACTGTAATATCAAAATAAATCACACTATCACATTGCATTACACTATATAATGTTCTAATATACATAACTCAACTTTCCAATTTCACAATGCAATTTGGCACTGTTGCTCTTTAAGTAAACATAATCGGCCCGTTGAAACCGAAAGTGTCACACAGCGCACTATACAGTACACCCATTTCAACCTAACAAAGAATTAAGCATAATATCATAGTAACATAAATAAACAAAAAATGGAAAAGGTTGAAGATATCCTCAATTGCGGTATTATATTGTGAACAGCTTGTAAATGCACCAAACGTGCAAGCTTAGTTCTCACACTGTTCATTCTGACTATCTAGCGGCCAAATACCAGATTGCCTTTGAAAATAAATAATATGATTAAACAAGGATTGTCTGCTGATCAAAACGGTTACTCACAATCAGTTATAGACGCACACTTGCATTTCTCCTAGTCCCGTGCAAGTCTCCCTCTCTCTCGCGCTTCATTCTGCTGCGTCAGGGCGATTGGCAGATGCATTAAGCCGAGGTAGTTGGGTGTCAACTAACATGACTAGAGAGCCAGGCTTGATGTTAGGCTATGGTCTTTTGCCACTTTTCCCTCATCTGCATTGCCGGTAGATAGTGCCTTATAAATGCAGACCAGAATCTGTCAGCTAATACCTGGGAGTGTCTCCATCTCCGCTTTGTGAGGAGTTCAGACTCTGGATACACGGCCTGGTGTAAGGAACCATTTGACCGCCCCATCAGCATGCAATTTGGAGTAACTGGGTCCAGATCAGCCAGATCTGCCGAAACATATCCTAAAGGCTTAGAATTTAGGATGGCTTCAATCTCAAATCAAAACTGTCTGAAGCACTTCTTCGGACACCGTTTCTGAACCTATACTGACCGGATCTCCCTCTCCCACTTACCTCCAAAGTGCGAGAGAGAGACATAGTAACCAACTGTTGTAGCGAACTGGCTTGTTGGATTTTAGCAGCCTCAGGGAAACTATCTAGCAGTATATTTCTCAGGGCAACAGTGTCTGCCTCTCTGTAGGTACCTGTTGGAGGAGATTTATCCTGGGTAGCTGCCCAATGCAGCTCCTGTGCAATTGCTTCCACCAAATCTTTTCAGTGGTTGTATTTCCTTTCATTGGCACAGTGTTAGTGATCCCACAGAATATTCCTCCTTTCAGTTCAGCAGCATCTTCAGAGTTCGGAAAGCGTGAGGTGGGGTGAGTGGGCCACTCCTCCTGAGGTTACAGTAGGATCTTCGGACCTTGAAGCCATCTGTTGGGCCCAATAAAGTCTTGTAGTCTCTCACCCCGAGTCAGGTCATCAGCAGGGTTTCCTTCAAAATGTATGTATCGCCATTCTGTCTGGTCGGTCAACTCCTAATCTCCGCTATCCAGGTGCCCACGTAGACTTTGTACCTACAGGACTCAGAAAGGAACCAGTGGAGGACAATAGTAGAGTCAGTCCAATAGGTGACCTTGTCCCACTTTAGAGTGAGCTCAGTTGTGAGCATTTCACCAACTGTGCACCTACCAAGGCGGCGCAGAGCTCAAGCCAGAGTATTGACTGATGCTTTCGTGGGGCCACTTTTGACCGGGCTAGAAGAAAGGCAAGGTTGAGTATCCCCTGGTTACCTTCCAAATGCAGATAAGCAACAGCCCCATATGCATTCTCAGAGGCATCACTGAAAACGTGAATCTTTTGGTATACTTCTGATTGATCCATATGGGAGGGGTTATAGCAACTTGGAACTGTTACCTGCAATAGGAATTTAAGCTCCTCTTCCCAGTTTGTCCATGCTTGCCTGAGCTCACCTGGGAGTTGTGGATCATCCCAGTCTTGGTTGTTTAGCCAAAGCTGCTGCATGATCACCTTGGCTCTTGTAGTATACAAAAGGATGATGCCAAGGAGGTCGTACTGACTTGCCAGCTTCCAGATGCTCTGCATTGTCAAGGCATTGTATGTGACAGGTTGGTATTTGAACCCAAGATGGTCCAGGTAGCAATGTCAGCTCAGGCCCAAGGTTGACTCTCGTGGGTCGGCTTTGTCTT